>NW_008589354.1:47139-75834 GCF_000691845.1 Merops nubicus
AATGCATCCAGAGAAAAATATCAGAGAGGCCTTCAGTTGAAGCATTCAGAAATTAACTCCCCAAAACTCTCTCCTACACCAGTACCAGCATACACCATGGCCAGAGATTTCTTCTCAGCTCTTATCAATTACTTTTTACCCAAATAAGAATCACCAAGCAGTTTTGAGGTCATCCCATACCCCACTGTAACTACTTAGTTGATGATCAAGTCTCCCATTCCTTTGTAATTACAATCTCTGTGATGACCTTCATACCACATAATAGTTCTTCTAAACCAGACGAGTCCCTTCACCTTACAGCCACTTGGGAGCAAGGAGATAAGCAGCAGAGTAGGTCTACATAACCATGTTTACTTTTACTGTATCTCAGTCTCAGATTACTAGAAAAGCTTTAAAGAACAATTGCGTATATGACCATGCAGGACATAGAACAGTGTGGCAAGTTTACCAAAACAATGGCTAAAAAGGTTACGATTGCTCCTCATAGATGGATCACAGGGATAAGCATCACAGAAGTGTTATTTAGTCAAATGAAAAAGCTGGCACACGACAACTAGGTGTGATCTTGTCATGAATTAATGTAAGCTAGGAGTTCAAGTAAGGTCTCTATCCACCAGGTATGACAGTCCATCCGTACAAGATAAGAGGAAAGCAAAAGACTGGTGTTTTTTTTGTTGTTTTTGGGGTTTTGTTGTTGTTGGTTTGGTTTGGTTTTTGTTTTGTTTTGTTTTTTTGTTTTGTTTTGTTTTAAAAAAAAATGATAAATAGAGATGTGGTTAACTCTAAAACAGGAAACTGAATTCAGAGATACAATAGATAACTCTTTTGGTCCTTCAGAGCCATACACTTTTAAAGACAAATGAAGAGACCTCCAGTATATTACAAAACATCCCTTACTGAATGCACAGCCAACACCTCATTGATCACCTAGCTTATACACTGAATACATTTTCTCCCCAATAGTCTTTCTAGCATGCTTTGACCCTCTGTCATAGCTACTGCTCCTTTCTTTGCATTTGAGTGCCTTAAATGGCTAACAGTTTAATTCAGCCACATCCAGGTTTATTATATCTGACCCCTTCTAGCAAGCATAGTTCAGATGAATTCGTTCAAGTAACTGATCCTCCAAAGTCAATCATGGAACTCTAATGCAAGGAGCAACTTTGAGGTCAATGTTTTCCAACAGGCAAGAAAGAAATATCTAGCCTGTGAAGTCAATGAGACAATCGAAGCACTTAGGTTAAGCATGTATTTAAATGCTTTTCTTTTTGAAGCTGCAACTACTGAATCCCACATAGAGATATCTGTGTTTTGTTTGGTTGTGTTTTTTAAAAAGAAACAAAGCTTTTCTTCCTTTAAAAGGTCAGACTATGATCAAGCTTAATAGACCACAGACCATATATCAAAGATTTCAGTATACTTTTGAAGTGGAATTAAATCATATTTCTTAGGTTAAATGTAGCTCATCACAAGAGTTGAAGTCATCTCAGACATCAGAGATCTGCAGGCTATTGAGCTCTTGCTATTAAATATTTTTTTTTTTCCTTTTCAGCTGACTAGTCCCTAAAGGCAGCTTGCACAGAATAGTTATAACTTGTTGGGGGAAGAAGGGGCAAATCTGGTCTTCTCTCAAGATGGATTAATGAACTCATTATATATTATGTATTTATGGTCATCTAAGAACAGACAATATACATCTAAAAAATAGGTAATACAAAACTCTAGCAAATTTGAAAGAAACATACATGAGTCAGGGAAAAAATTGAAATTTATGTCAGATCTTGAATATTTACATTACCTGCATTTGTGAGAAAATGTCATCAACTTTCCTTTATACAAATCTGTTTGTAATAGGTACTTCCTCAAAAAAAAAATAGTAAGACAGGATAACACATGAAAAAAAAATTCTGAGCTTTCCTCCAATAAAAAATAATTACAGTTGTAATATTTTGTTTTCTAATGTAATTAAAAGCCAATTTAAAGCCGTATACTTTTATTTCCTTTGTTGCCTCTTTACATTACAATCTGAATCTCACATAGTTAAAGGGACAATTAGAGTCTAACTTGCAATAATTTTTCTTTTATAGGCTGCAAGTGCAAAACTAACAGTTAAACTGTTAATTTGGGTTAGCAACTGATAACTTGTCCTAGGCAGGATTCCGCAAGGTTCATTTTATACATCTAAGTGAAGAGCTGCCCAACAATCAAACAAAAAAAGGGCAGAAAACAGGAAATTTTGTATAAGAAACCCAACTGTATACTGTTAGTGCTCTGTTAGATTGGCAAGGAACGCAGCAAAACAAAGTGCATGTGTTTTCGTTCAAACAGTCTTTAAATGATGCCCCACTAGAAGCATTACATAACCAGTCACAAAGTTTTTGCTTTTAGATCACACTTAGTGTCTCATCAAAATTGCATCTTGAAGGAAAGAAAATCACAACTTATTAAATATAAATACATGATGTTAAAAACTGCTTTTAGTGTGGTTATGTAATATTTATTGTTCTGTGGCTAAGGTCATATAAAGATCACATGTGACAGGTGATGTATTTTTATTACTCTCTTTATGTTAAATGCCTTTCTACTAAGCTAGTTCAAATGTTCTTGTCTCCTTGTTCTGGAAAGTATTTAAATCATGAAGTTCATAGGAACTGTTATACTCCAAATAATTCAGGAGCCAAACCAGACATATCTCAGAAGTTGCCTTTTGGAAATACCAGAGTTTGGGTTCAGGTGGCAGAATTACATTCTTGTTTCATCTGCCAGACCATTGCAAAACTACTATGTTTACCCAGGTCTAACAGGTCCTGGCATGATTTCCACACTTAGGCTGGGACTACCAAAACTACCATTTCCAAGGCTGTATTTACCCACATTGGAAAGCCATTGCCCAGTCTGGTATGACTGCCAGAATATTGCTCAAGAAAGCAGGCCAGCATGGTAGGTCAGTACAGGGTACACCTCCTCCTTGCCTGCTCCTGGCTCTGCCTCGCTACACATGACCCTCTTTCGAAGCCATGACACTCATCAGCAGGTTTAATTACCCAAGGAGAGTGCTGCTCATTGAGAGAGCAGGTAGGACAGAGACACACTGTGAAAGCAGAAGAAACTTCCCACCCCTGTGCCACTAATGAGCTTCAACACTGACCTAAAGGCAGCAGCAAATGTTGAATTCCAGGTCTGTACAGCCGTGGCCTCTCTTGGGCTGCAATAGAGGACAACCTTTTGTGATAGTGACTTATATTTACCGTCCCTGAGCATTACAATAAGGACTCTCTAGGATAACAAAAAAACACTTGCTTTATTCTTTGCCAGGAATATTTTTTTTGCATCACCAGAGAACAAGTACCAGCATATACAAAAGAGAGGACACCTTTGTTAACATCTGACCAAAGGTTTCTATTTTCAGGTAAGACAAGCCACTCCTTTGACAATGCCTTCGCGTGGCCAGTACAAATGACTGTGCACCTATATTTGGAAAGTGCCGCCTCTGTTTGGTAAAGTAAACACAGTCCAGAGTACTTTTATGGCTTCTAAATGAAGAGAGGAACAGATCTTCCCTCCTTTGAAGTTGTGGCTAACTTCCAAGTTACTTCAAAAGGGAAGAAGTTTGGGTACTTGCTCAGAGTTAACAAAGGTGTTAGAGGAATTTGGCTTAAGGTATAGGAAAACATTCCTATTAATCAGCAAGTTAAGAATAAGCCAAGTTCAACCCAAAACCACTCCACTACTTTTGAAAGAAGACAAAGTTAGACTAACACCATTGATGTATTTGCTAGCAGTAGAGGAGTTTCACATCCCTACAGCAAAGTTTGGGGCTGCATTCAATGAGGTGAAAGCTTTTCTTTTGCAGAGATAGACTAACATAGCTTTTTGTACTCAAAGTGCACAAGGTACCAGTTATTTATATGCATCAATAATTGTTATATTGTACAGTATCACATGCTGAAAACAAAGTCAAAAAAATGTAAATGGGCTGTAAGTGTCAATGCAAATTCTCCCATTCTGAGAATGTGCAATATGCAAGCATGGGTTATTTATTAATTTTTGTCATCACTGATTGATATCTTGATTAATTGCCAGAAGGCATTGGACCAGGTGTTAACTATGTGCAGATTGGATGCAGTGTTCTGTGAACTTCACGCTGTATTAAAGGCACAGACATGCCCAGTTGGAGCAATAAGCCTTTGTTTGCTTTGGCAGGGCTTGCAGCTCCCCGGGGCCAATGCCATAAAGAGGTTTCTGTTAGAAGCCACAGTGCTCATTGTAGAAAAATTGCCCCTCAAAAAATTAGCATGGTACAATGAAGGATGCATAATGTTACGCAAATGACAGCTGCTTAGCTGAAACAATAGCTAGGAGATGGCATTTGCCAGGGTGCACATCTCATGTAAATTAACTTACTAACTGTTTCAGGAAAAATAAAAGAAGTGAAGCCTGAACCTGTAGGACCAATTCACAGACCCATCCTGCAGACACAGAGCTGCAAACTCCCATTAAAATCAAAGAAAGTTGGACTGGGCCTTCAGCCTCTGCCCCTCAGATGCTGCCAGGAGCTGAGCATGGGCTGCCAGCAGCGAAGTTTGCCTTGCCGGGGCAGAACAAAGCCCTGGAATCTGCTTTACAGGTGGAAATCCAGAGTTATTTTCCCCAAAGCCGCGAATCAGGAGCTGCTGAGCCAGCAGCAAAGGGAGACCACCAGTGGCCCCATTCACAGCAGAGCAGAGCCCACGGTAGGGGCACGCATGGGCTTCGTCCTGCACCGCTCTCTGCTTCTCCCACCTTGGGGAACCCGAGCTCCCCTATGGGTGCAGCTCTAATCTCTGACCATGTTCACCAAGAGGATGGGTAGAATACCCCCCGATTTATAGATACGGGTGAAAAGACCCAGCAGAGCCAAAATGCTGTGAGGAGGATCAGGATCAGTGCCTGGGCCTTTGTGTCCTCTGCGCAGCAGAAGGGACATTGTCCTTGTTCAACCGATTAGAAATACTAATCATTGACATCAAAATCTAGCCTTGGAGTGCAGGCTAAACCAGAAAAGGCTATGCAGCACAAAAAACCAAAACAGCATTAGAGGGCAAAAAAAAAAGTTGCAATCTGCTGTGGGTTGAGTTGCATTAGTTTTTGCACCTTCAAATCTAGAAACGCCTTTGTTTATTTTGAGCATCTTGGTGGAAAAAAAAAATTCACAAGAATGTACAGCATAATCCAAGGGAGTAGAAACAAAACTAGATGTTCAATTTAACCCTAACACAATTTTATTTATTTTTAATAGATTTGAGGAAGGTGTCAACCAGATGTGTCAACAGAAAGCAGCAAGATTCAACCCCAGAATCAAGGCCCAGAAAAGAAAATATGCTGAAATCCATAGAGTAAAGCAACCAATCATTTGTCTTTTCTAAGGGAGGAGAACAATCACTTAATACATGGGAGCTAGAGGGGGGAAGGAGGAAAGCATGGAGTACTGGTTTGATTTACATAGGAGTTTCCCTTCATAGTGCAAGGATTAGCACAGCCCCTACTGAAAAGGCAGGAGAGCTCTAAAAGCAAACAAGGTGGTGTTTGAGATTTATTCTTTTTTTTTTTTTTTTTTTTTTTTCTTCCCCTTCAGAGGGGGCCCCATGATATTGCAACTGTTGCTCATCACGTTAGCAGTGTGGGAACAAGAAAAAACCCATACCACGAAGGGGGGGAAAGGGCTTGACGCATGGGGGAGGGGGCCATCAGTTGACAGCAAAGCAAAGCAATTAAAACCTAAAATAAGAGGTGGTTGTGAAACGGTCTTTGCATCAGGACACAGCCAACAAAAATTGTTTACTTTGTAACAGAACTACTATGGTCTGAATAATAAATCAAGTAATTGCTCATCACCTATTTGTGGGTGGAAAAAAGCAATGACGCCAGAGAGGCAAGGCTCAGCCCCAATAGCCACACTGGGAATTAATGTGGCTGCTACTACTGGAATCGGGGAGTTGCATTTGCATAATGTAGACCTGCAGGTCTCTCCCCAAGCCTCCGAATCATGTCCAGTTGGGAGTAATGGGAGACCAGTGTGCCTGGATCAGTGTAATGAAATCTGTTTCAGAGGCCACATCTGAGATTACAGGCTCCAAATTTTAAGGTGAGTCTTTTAAATGATACCAGTGTTTGAGGAGAGCTGCTCCTGAACAGCCCATAGGCCACAGGGTGTAATATGAAAAGTGAAATACAACTTGTTAAACCAACACAGAAGCTATAATTAAGCACAAAGCAGGTGTTTTAAGTTCTTAGAAAATAATATCCTCCTGTAAAAGTGTTACACTTTGGGGACCAGGAGATTTTGAAACAAACAAAAAAACCAACCACAAATCCCTTGAATTTGTTGACATAGTGAACGCTAGCAGCAAGCATCAATAGATATTGAGACAAAAAACTGTGTGCAAGGAAAACTCCTTTGGACAATTTCAGCCATAGATTTCCATACCAACAAACTCAAAACAAGGGAATTGATGTAACTCCACTGTGGATTTCAGTCTGCTAATATGGACAGCCTACAACCTGGCCTTGTGTTTTCCAAAAAGATTTTTGAGGCTGTTTCAATTTACCTAAATCATAACCTGTTTTTAGATGGGTGAAAACTAGATGAGAAAGATTCTAGATGAGTGTCTAATTTTATGCATTTTCAAACACAGACAGTTTTGGGGTTTGTGTTGTAGACAGTATTATGCAATTTATACTATTAATCTAGTCAATGGACATTCAACTGTACTTCATAGTAATAAAACATTGGAAAAGGGTACGTTTCTACAGTCATAATTGTAACTAGCAATTAATTTACAGTGTGCTGGGGCTACATATAAAAGCAAGCTACAGACTAGTTTCATGGTAGAATCATAACATAAGCTTTGGGCATACAAACACCAGGAATATACCAGTAAATGAGAAGCTGGACGTGAGCCACCAATGTGCAGCGGCAGCCCAGGAGGCCCATCAAATCCTGGGCTGCATCAAAAGAAGCATGGCCAGCAGATGGAGAGAGGTGATCTTGCCACTCTACTCTGCCCTGGTGAGACCTCACCTGGAGTCCTGTGTCCAGCTCTGGAGCCCCCAGCACAAGAAGGATGTGGACCTGTTGGAGCATGTCGAGAGGAAAGCCACAAAAATGATCAGAGGGCTGGAGCAGCTCTGCTGTGAAGACAGGCTGAGGGAGTTGGGGCTGTTCAGCCTGGAGAAGAGGAGCCCTTCCAGTACCTGAGAGGGGCCTACAAGAAAGCAGGGAAGGGACTATTCACGAGGATTTGTAGTGACAAGGGGCAATGGGTTTAAGTTAGAAAAGGGTAGATTTAGGTTAGATGTTAGGATAATGTTCTTCAGTATGAGGGCAATAGATCACTGGAATTAGGTTACTCAGGTGGTGGAGGCCCCATTCCTGGAGACATTCAAGATCAGGCTGGATGAAGCTCTGAGTAGTTTGAGCTAATTGGAGATGTCCCTGCTTGTGGCAGGGGGTTGGACTAGATGACCTTTGGAGGTCCCTTCCAGCCCAGACATCCTATGATTCTGTGATTAATATCCATTACAACCCTTCACAACTGGACAACCAGGATTTATAATCTTGCTCACAGACTTGTCCTACTGCATCCTCAAAGTTCACTGTCTTTGTTGTCCTTCCAGAAAAGTTTTTGAAAACTTCACAGTTTTATTGATGATTAGAAATCTTTGATTTCCATCTTAACCATATTTGTGACCAACTTAATGTTTTGCTTTGCCACCAACACTGTTCTTTGGATTAACTTTTTTCCCCACCTTTATTATTTCCCCATGTGATTTGTTTATAGACAGCAATTATGCCCCTTCTTTGCTTTCATTTTACTAAAAGAGCCATACTTTTTTCAGTTTCAAACGTGAAATAAACCTTCCATTCTCCCAGTCCTCTATGCTAACCTTTCTTTGAAGGTGCTCCAGTAAATCACACTCTGTTGAATATGAGTGACTAAAAGTTGCATCTTATTTTGTGTATACAAAGCCTTATTTACAAGCATTAAGAGCTCATGCATCTACTGTAAATAATTGCTTACACTCTATTTGCCTTTTTGTGGTCAGATCACAAGGTAGCTCACAATGATCCTCTGTTCAACTGCTATGCCCTGCAGTAGTAGTTGTGCGCTCTGACAGTACAACTATTACTCCTCCTTTTACTCAGTTTCTGGTTGATAAGCTCACAGTTTGCAACAAGAACTGATGCTGGTGTTCCCCAAGTCTTGACCTCACTTTTTGTACCATACAATATTAAATTCCTGGTCACTCAAAACCTAGGCTGTCCCAGGTATTATCACAAAGCACCTATGGCTCCAACGTTGACAACAACATCTCTCGTTGGCACACTAACTCGCTTACCCTCCCACCCCCCAGCAATTCTTGAGATTGTCTACTATTCATCTCCCTGGAACCAATAATGATGTTTTCCTCCCTTCATTAGTTTTACAATACCTTATTTACAATGCTAAATTCTGTCTTCTCCTCAAGTAATACTTTCCTATGTAGCATCACACTAAATGCTTCACCGAAAAACAAATATGTTAAATCTAGCACAGTTGGCTTGCTTGTAAGATCAGTGATCACATCAAAGAATACTATAGGATTAGTCTGGCATGATCATCTTTTGTTAGAACTACACTACATTTTTATCATATTCTCCACTCACTATCTTGTCTAATACTTTCCCTCATAATTTGTTCCAAAGAGTTGCATAACTCTCAGTCCAGACTAACAGGTTTGTAGTTCTACATTTCCTTATGTCTTTGGATAATATATTTGCTATTCCACAGTCACAACATCAGTTTGACAAAGGCATTAAAAATCTTCACTGGTGGAATTCCACTGCACATTGCCAGATTAGTTTTTTTTTTTTGAATGCAGACTATCTGCTACCTGCATCTTGAGTACATTAAGTTTTACAGTCATACTTCCACTTCAGATGTGTCAATTTTCACTCTATAAACCCATTCTCATTAGAAGTCTTGGGTTTACCTACAAACTTGAAATTATCGTATTTGTTTGAACACTAGAGGCAAAGTATCAACTTACTTATCGGAAGACTACAAACTTTTTGATTGCATCACTGCTGATGAAGCATGCTTCCTCCTTCCTTGTTCTCTTTTATTTGTATGGTTAAAGGAAGTTTTACTATTTAACTTCCTTTGTGAGGATACGGTCAGCTTGACCTCTGGCAATTCTGAAAGCAGTACATAGGCTCAAGAAATTTTTTAGCAATCTGTTTTATTCATCTTTATGTTGACTGAGCTGCAGGGCTTTCAGGTTTGGCAGGACATGTGGAAGAAAAATGGATTTATAATACATTGCAAAATGAGAAAAATACTTCCAGCACCTACTCTGAAGAACAAAGATGACAACGTAGCTATCTAAAAGGGCATTAAAAAGATCTAATGAAAATTTGCTATAAAAGGATTCACTATTGAAATAATCTGAGTGCAGCCAAGACCCAAATTATCATTAGAAACTTATTTTCTCTCTTGAAATCATGCTTTGACAGCATGCACATATGCTCACTAGCACTGAGAGCTTGCAGGAAGCAAAGTAATCTGTGAGGGAGGTAGTTTAAGGTCGGCTCCTTTAACGTATGACAGTCATATTATAGCATTACTCAGGGAAATACGAGGTAAATTTATATCGATGACTGCAGTTAATTTTCACTTCTGAGACTTCTGAGGGTAAGGATGATTGATAGGGGTTACTCCATTCCATCCCCCACCTCCAGCGACTATCATCTGGAGCAACCAAATCTCAGGTTTACTGTCTCACTGAAGAAATTCCCTGAATGATAGGGGAAATTATTTTGGAGAATTTGCAGTACTACTATTTGACTATTAAAATTATTTGTATCAACTTCTTGCCTTATTTTATGACCAAACATCAAGTTGTTAACATACTACAGCATCTGATGTGTTCTGTCAAAGTGTTGGATGGATAAGTTCTATCTTAGCCTAATCAGAGTCAAGTCTTGGAGCAAAGACACTTCATAAGGGTTGGACCTTGGATTTGGCCTGAGAGTCCAGAAAAGTTTTATTTATTAACACTTTTGTTCCATGCTACCTGAACAGGGTAGAAGTAAATGTGGGACAATGAAACAATGCTACAGTCTGGTAGGAGGTTCAGCACAAAGTCCAGCTGAAATGTTTGATCCCAATGTTACTAATAACAGCAAGCATGGTGGGTACGTACCTTTCTGAAAGCACCCAGAATATCTGAGAGTGCGTAACCTTTGGGACAGAAGAAAGGAAAAGGAAAGCAGCTGTTCCCCCTACCTTCCTACTCCCAAAGTGGAAAAGTGAATTGCTGTACTCCAGGCTCAAGGATCATAATTATGTATCAGGGACTTTGATGGCAATATCCCAAAAAAAGAACCAGTCATTTTCAGACTCAACATTTATCAGCACTTGGACACAGTCCAATTCCCCTGATTGAAGAAGTCAACTTCTGTGGTCACCACATCCAGGTCATTCCTTGCAGGGTCATTGGCACAGATACATTAACAGAAGTACAGGACTGCCCCTCATCTTTTACTCCCAGATTCCCTATAACCTTAGGTGAAGTCCTGAGGTTGAGAGCCTTGTCTGAGACAGACAGGTTTTCTGCAGACATCGGACTGTGCCACAATGTTGGGGAAACCAATAAACAGTAAGTAAGGGAAGCCTTGTGAGGAGTCTATTTTAAATGAATGACACCATGGTCATTTCAGTGAATATCCAACTTCCGGAGGCTTTCCTCACCCTCCAGCATCCTGGCTGCACATCTTGGCACAGCATGCCAAATCTGAGCATGTTCGTCTGAACATGTTAAGGAATATGTGACAGCCTCAATTGGATCACAACGTTACTGGAGAATGAGGTATGTCAACATGAAAATACTACAAGGGTGAGATCACCTTCTCCACAGTCAGTTCAGCATAGGTACTGCCAAGTTGTGTGCCAGGCAGCTGCGAAAACCCCAGGAGCTTTATGTAAAAAAAAAAAAAAGCCTCCTGAACCTGCCCACATGCTGCCAGTATTTTAGGTGTTACCCATCCCCTAATTACAACAGCATCAGATCATGCTAGTTTCAGGAGGGTTATGCCCAGGCACCCAGCTACAGTATCAATGTCCTGCTTCATCTGTGTTGAGCTGCTTGTATAGGCACGCCCCAAGTTCGATATAACCACCGTTACTAATAGAATGGAAGTTGTGGGAAGAAAACATAACAGTAATTGCTTTTGCCTTGATGTGATCATAGACACACTTGGATTCCCACCGGAAATATTAAACCAAGACATCAGGTAAGCATGCAAGTGGCTTGCTGCAATCAAGTGCCTCTACACAGCTGCAGTCACCTTTGTAGACAACACCTTACTCCAACTCAAAGTATCAAACTGGACAGATGGTATAATATCTAAAAAGATTCTATGGTTTTTTTTTTCCAAAAAAAAAATCCTTCAGAATGGTCAGCAATGTCTTTATATCAGCACACCAAGATTTCTAGCTCAGGTTATGGCTGTGTAGTATGGTTAGACTTCCCTTTCAATGTCTCCCTTAACGCCAAAAATTTTGAAACTTTGCTCGCTTGGTTTCATCCACGATGTAAATTGGCCTGGAAAATCTGCAGAAGATTGGTTCATCTGTTTTGAGAGTTATGAGAGAGCAAGGAAAACATTTTTCAATAAAACAAAAGTTAGAGCTGACTTGCTCACCAATAGCAACAAAAGAGCAGAATAGAGGGAAAAACCCTCCAAGCTCACCACGTGTCTCAGCTGCCAAAGAAAAACCATGAGGTGGGGAAGGAAGAAAAAAAGAAAGCATGTAAGCAGTTGTGGGGAAAAAGTCACACAAATAACCTGAGGAAACAACTGCCACAGGTATTCAGAGAGCTGCCTGTCCTTCCTTCCCAGCCCTGGAGAAGCTGCTGAGAGAATATGCCTGAAAGATATTACAGTATCATTGAAACACATGTAGTCCTACCTGCAAACTCTAGAATCAGAAGCAGTTCTTCCTAATATTAGCAACACAAAAGTACCGATGAAGTTCTCAAGAGAAGGTGGATTCCATTATTAGAGGTTCTGTGCATTTGTTATGCCTCTGTATAACTGTCCAATGGTTTACAACATAATTGCACAAGTAGTCATTGCTACTGTATGGGTAGGAGCTTCAAATGAGGAGTTAAGAGAAGAAAATAGATTTATGAAAAAAAAACATTACTTATGCTATGCTAAAAAGATTGTTAACTAAGTATTAGACAGATACTTCATTCACCATCAAAGAATCGGAAATACAAAGAATTTACATATATGAAACAAAATACTGTATAGGGAAGGGAATTATCAGCACATCTTTATTAGTAAGAGTAATATCTTAGCCTCAGATTTCTGAGAGGATTGATGAACAGGGATCATTAGATGGCTATAAATTAGGCCAATTGCTGCCTTCAAAGTGTGAAAATTAAAACAAGCTATACTGCAAATAACCCACATTTTTTGATAATTACTGCCATGCTAGTGCATCTGGAGATATCTGAATGACATATCTCTTCATTACCAAAAGGTAACTGCATCTTCATTTTGACTAATATAATTTAAAAAACCATCATACCAGGTGCCTTATATTTGGAAAATCTTGAAAGCTTTTAGATGTACAAACACCCTTCTCACCGCTCTTGGCTTATCTTTTATTTACCCTACTGGGTATACAACAATTGATGCTGCTTCAAAGCAAGGACTTCCCAGCTGATTAGCTGTGCTGAGCTGGCTAAGCTTATTAAAGGTGATTAATGCATTCAAGTATTTCCCCCCCCCCCGCTCGTTAGTTCAATTTCTTGCTCATTATGCTACTGGTCTTTTTATATTAAAACAGACCACCTGGATAGCAGAGAACTTCATAATCTGAGTCCAACAAGATCAACACCTGTTGTACATGTAATTAATCATAAGGCACTGCATGGCTGTATTTGGTTAAAAAGCTAAGATTACCTAACAACAGAAGCAATACAGCACATTAGCAATCAGCTTTTCAATCCTTAAAATGCAGTTAAAAAAAAAAAAAAAAAAAAATCAGAGAAGAGAGTCAGTACAAAGGGGCTCATAATTATTCTCTCTCCATATTTAGGAGTCCATATGGCATTTGTGACGTATAAAAGTCAGCATACAATTTTCTGATGAAAAATTCAGTTCTAAAAAAAATTCATATTGTCGAGGCTGAGAAAAATCAAATGGTCTGTCAATGACATTTTTATGCTACACAAAGAAATCAGGGAGGTTTTTTTGATACTACATTAGAAAAAGAACCCAGAGGTTCAGTATACTTTACTAGTCTGAACATGGACTGGGAACCATGGAGTCCAATCATATCTCTGCCTTTAACTTACTCTGTGGTTTGGCAAGTAGCTTAACTATTTGACTGTGTTTCTTCATCTGTACAATGTGGAAAAAAAATACTTACTAACTTGATTGGAATTTTACAGGATTTAATGTGTATAGCATACTCCCAAATACTAAATCTTCATGGGAGTATTACCAGCTTAGCTATGGTGCATTAGAGTGGAAAGACATGTTCTTTTGAATAGTGAAAAGAAAACAAGTATGAGATTCGCTCTAAAAGATAAGACCAGAAAAATTCTAATTGTGTGTTCTAAGGAATTACAACAGCACAATACATACAGGAAGACTAGAAGACCTATAAATACCAGCAAATGAATAAAGCACCTCTGCAATTACACGCACACAATAAAGCTTCACTAATCCTAAAGCTCAGTTCATTGCCCTGATAGATTTTAAATGCAACTGCATGAATTTTCATACTGGAAGCTTCAACACAGTCATAAGGCAGACTGAATGAAGAACAACAACAAGCAAAATTAGAAACCTAGATCTTATTTGCACTCTAAAGGTGGTTAAGACTGACCAAAACAATATGCGCTACGTACAATCTACAGTTAGGGATGGGAAATAGATGGTTGGTTAAGCTGAATGTAAAGATAATGCATGCCTTAAATAGTATTTTAGCTGTTCTGCATTTTTCCCAGAGAGCTACAGGTTCTTCAGGGGTCAGGAGTACTGTGGATTTTATGACATCATGACATTCAACTGAGCAGGTGCAGAGGGATCCATACCAATGTTACTGGTTCCTTTATAGCTAACAGCACACAGGTCTGAAGTTCGTAAATCAGTCCTGTTGAATGTGCAGCCCACACTGCCAAGTTTAACAACCCAAACTGAAGATTCATTCAGACTTACTCAGACCATATGATATTTAGTGCAGATCAGAAAAATCCCAAGATAAAAATACTCTGCAACTCCTTGTTTGCTTGTTCCCATCCATCCCCCATCCTGCCCATTTTCTGATCTCCAAGTTCTTCACTATTTCCAGTTATTTTTCCTCCAGAAGTTTTTCATCAAGTTTGTTTTGTCACCAGTAGATGAGAAGAAATGTACACAAGTTATTTTTAAAAAATACATAGCATAGGTATGGATCCTCTGTGAACTTTTTTGCCTCCATTATTACTTTGTGTCAGTATTTGCTGTTCAAGAAAGCTGAAGATCCACATATACATGCTTGCCTAAAAATGAGTAGCTGACTATGTAGCTGATTTCTAAATGGCTTGATTACTCTCCTTCAGACTGAGAGAAAGCCTTTAGGTCATACAATAGTATAGGACATATATCATACAAGCTGAGGCAGGTAGAAGGTCCCACCCATTCTTCCTGAACAATCCTCATTGTTATCACCTGCTCAGCACTGAGCTGCAACCAGCTCATTACCACCTCTGCCAAGAGCTAGGGAAGCAAAGGAACCGCTGAACACAGCTCCAATGAGAAGACGATTAGAGATACAAGTATCAACCCAGCTTCGGCAATACAGAAACCCACATCATTTCCATAACCTTCCATCTTGGATGCAGGGAAGGTACTGAGGAACTTGCAGTCAGATGCAGCAACACTAAACTCCATCCGTTCCATATCCTTCTGTTAAAACTGAAAAAAAAAAAAAAAAATAAATCCTCCTAATTAATGACATCAGCAAAGACCCTGGTGCAGATGGAGCGAAGACAAATTCTGATCAGGATCACATCGTGCCAGACACTTGTAGCAAAGATCACATGTGCAGACAGATACACTCCCAAACTTCAAATGATGCAAAAAGACAATTCACATTGGTTTCTACTGATGTCTCACTTGTTATCTTAAACAAAACCATATAAAAATCCTTGGTGTGTTTAATTTGCAGTTGCCAATTTCAGCTTTGTCACTCTCAGCAAGTTATGGCTACACCGCCAGTGCTATCTGCTTAATTCAGTCTTCTACCAGTTCAGTACAAACTCACCATTCTGTGTTTGGGAGAAATATGTAACATACTTAACAGAAAAGTGCCTGTATTTTCATACTCCTCTGGCCTGCCCAGGGCTTTTTACAACTCCAAAGGACAAAAAAAAAAAAAAAAAAAAAAAAAAAAAAACCATTAACATCCAACTCTGCTGCTCCAAGATTTTTATTATTTATTTTGAAGTGTGCATTGTCACTCAAAGGCTATTTTTCTATCCCTCCTGGATATTGTCTCTCTCACCTACACAGTACCTCCGTCACAAAAGAGCCTTCAGCCCTCCAGTCACCTTTGACTGTAAGCATTGCCAAACGTGCCAGGAAGAGTGGGTGGACTGTGCCCAGATAATGCTCAGTTCTGGAAAGGGATACATTAGCAATTCACACACAGCAACTAATCAATTGCTCACCAAACTCCTTCTGGTGAAACCAAAACAATACCTTTGTGATACACTACATTATTTGACTGTATTTTCAAAATACTATTGTAACGTTACATCTAATAAGTGTGATGATGCAGGCAAGGGATATGCCATTTGAAAAGTTTCAGAGAGATGCTGTTTCCTTTTACAGAGGGAACAAAAATAGTTTAGTATTTTATATCTTTTCCCAGACAGATTTTCTCTGTTACTGATAAACAAGGGGGCAGACAAGTAGAAAAGACAAGAGATTTGCAAGCTTCTTTTACATTTTCTGAATTTTAATTCAGAAAATTTCCAAAGGAAGTTTATAAGCATTATACTAGATCTAATTTATATATGTGTATATATATATACACTCACACACATTTCTTTGCTTTAGAACAAGACTTTTTCAAAGAACAACTGGTTAATCATATTGTCCAAGCCAGACTCTGTTGTATTTAGTCTCTTATTTCTGGATAGCTCATTCCACCCTTTGCTTTCAAATTTGATATGGTATTTGCCTTCATTTCGTAAACTGCTGTAAACCAGAAAAGAAAATCCACAGAAGTTTTCCTGCCTCTTAACTCACCTAAAGACTCTCTCCCAATTACCATCTCATCTAACCTTCCTAACTCACAAAACATGCCAGCTCCTATTTTCACACACCTGAAGCTACAAGAATCTTCTCCCAAGCTGCAGACTGAATGCCAGACAAAATGATGTGGTTGTAATGATGCAATTGCCTGTACTGATGGATGTCAGAAGGGAATGGTGAAGAGGTAGATCACCTTATACCTGCTAAGCTTGGCTCCAAATTTTGCTCTGGATGGGATGATTGCTCAGGGTGGGTCAGAGGCAAGTGCAATGCTGCCAACCCAGCTGACTCGGTCATTGCTGTGTGAGCCACCAGCCACCACAGTTACCGTTATGGCCTGGGGATTCAACAGAGACATCAAGGACTGAGCTACACCTTCATTTTACAGATGGTTCATTAACTGGGTGGAAGCATATGAGAGCACTTGGAGAGCAATAGGAAGAGGCAAGGGGCAGGAGAATTAGACTAAAGTTGTTTGGCAGCAGCTTCCAGATGAACTAAAAATCACATACAGCAAAAATAGCACGGGTGTATTTGCCAGCTGAGAGTGGCCATGTGCCAAGTTTGAGGTCTTAAAAATTAACTGCTTTTGAACTATACATGAACAACAACAACAAAGATCTCTTATTTAAGCTCAAAAGATTTTTCATGCCTATCTGAGCTACTAATGAGAAAAAAGAAGGAAAGAAACAGACAATATCTTCAGGCTGAGAACCAGAAGAGTCAACCCCTAAGCAATATGTTTGATTATATATTAATATTAGGAGCTTAATTACACTAAACAAAAATGAAGCACCCATTTCAACTTCCCTAATAAATAATTCACACACATATACGGATTCATATATACAGAAACCTAAGGAGTTCTCACATATCCCAACTCAAACAAGACTCAAATGCAGATTTTTAGGCAGATCCTTTCAGGTGCAAAAATACCCAAGTATCAATGAGAACATTCTCCCAACAATTTGATATCTGCAAACCCGCATGGAGCTTATCACAAAACTTCACATTTGCAAATTTGTGTGTACTACTTATTACACATTTCTATTTAAAGCCAAAAAAGGACCTATACGATATTCAGTACCTTGCTTCTGAAGACTAAGGTGCTCAAAAGCTGAGACCTCTTTTCAGTGTAAGAACTTGCACAGAATCACACAGATAGTGATTCACAAAACCATTGTAGGAACAAGGAACCAGGCTTCCCACCCCCCCTTTTCATTCCCCCCCCCCTTTCTTTTCTTCTTAAAGCTACATATACTACTGTATATGTCTGTATAATATTTTCTGTATACATTCTGTATATCATAGAATTACCATATTATGTGTATATATATGTCTTTCAAAAGCCTAAACTTCAAATAACGGATATCTGAGGCAGCAATATGGCTTAAATATGGAAAGCTACTTAAATTTTTCATCGTGTGATTTTTTTTTCCCCTGTACTCACACACACATACACATGCATGTATCTATTATATATAAATAAATTCTAACATGAATGGCTGACCAAATATGAGATTTACTAGCAACTTCTCTTATAAAGGACATTGCAGAGCCTTTTCCATTTCTACTTTCAGTAAATTTTTCATGCATTCAAGACAACATTTTGGATGCTCAGCTGTGATTACTTTGCTAAAATGTAATGCTACATACATTAACGAGTTTAATTCTTGGAATGCAAAAATGTTTTTTTTTCTTTTTAGCCATAATTTGACAGTGAGAATTGTGAATTTACCTCCCTGCCAAAATAAGTTTACCTCCTAACCAAACAGGGCGTTTCTTCCACATAAAACCATGAATGACTAAACTATGAAAAAACGAAAGTTGGCAGGCAGCCTTTCTGAACTTATGTGCTTCCTGACCCTGCCATAAAGAGTTAAGCTGGGTTGATATGCAATTGAGAGGAGAAGGAAAGAATGGGGTGCTTCCAGAAGTGCAGTCGCCTTTCTCTGTAGCCAGCAGTGAAGCAGTGCTCCTGCAACACGTTTTTGAAGATCACTGTGTTGGAGCTGTTTGTGATAGTCAGATATTTCATTTTTCACTTTCATGAGCCCAGAGATGCAAGCACAGATGCCCAAGCCAGCTTCCACTCTGCCTGGATTTCTCTAGCACCTAGTCAATATTCTGCTTAAAAATGATGTGCGTGTTGCAACTGCACGACCTACCCCAGCACTGGCTGCATTTCAAAACCAAGCAACGTGAGTATCTCAAAAATCCAGTAACAAGAATCTTCAGCAGTCCTCGACAGCTTCTGCTTCTGAACAGCTTTTGAATGGAAGGCTCCTGGTCATGCTCTGAAGAAGAGAGTGGATGAACTCTGAAAGTATAACTCTTCCTTTTCTATAACCTAATCCCCTTGCTACAGCATGTTCAGGGTGTCTTCTCCTCTCCTTTCCTATTTAAATTGAGATGTCTATCCCTTGAAAAGCCATGCACTGAAGCAGATATTCACTGCATCCCTCCCTGCCTCCCCCAGCTTTGACACCCACTTCATCAGAAGCATGACACAGAAGTTTAACACAAGAGTACATGGGTGCAGCAGAGGCAAGAGGCACACCCTGAATCTGGCAAGCAGGATGGAGACCTGTTCCCTGTGATACTTTTTCCCTGTGAAGGACTGACAATGCCAGAAAGCTTTCAGAGCCTTTCAGAAATGGGATAGAGTTGCCCAGCACTCAGAAATCAAAGGAATGTTTTGACTTCTCACAACTGACTTAACCCAGGCTGCTCAGAGTCACAGACTTTGTCAGCTGGTTTGGTTGCTTTTTTTAATTATACATGTGCTGTGGAAAACAAAACTTTGTTCTCACACACCTCTGGTCCTCTCACATCAGAGCACTTGTCTCTTACCCTGTGCTTACCTAAGCTGCAAGCTATACATTCAGAAGACACCTTTGCTCAGAGTTGTACTTCTTTGAGAGCTCAGTATCTCCTGACAGCATAAACATCCACTGAAATTAATGAGCTAGTTTAGAAGTCACCTGTGAGAAAGCTAGTCCAATTAAAACTTGCTGAACTGGGACTGTGGTGAGTTATGACCAATGTGGAAGCTGCCACTACTTGAAATGCAGCCTTCTTTCATTAATGTGAATGCATACATTTGAACTATAGCTTTTATTACCAGGAGCAATTGCATAAGCAGAATATTTCACTCTTATTCACTGCCCCAACTGAAACTACCTAAAGAAGTGATAAATCTTTTCCATCAGGTTGGCATCTAGAGAAGCACCTTGTTATACAATAAAATGTGTTAGGGGAAAAGAATTAACACGAGAGGATAATTTATGAAAAAGGATTATAATCCTCTCTCCACTATGCTCTCAAAGAGTCTTTCCATGTATCTAGGAGCCGTGGACCTCAAGATGCTATAGTAACTCAAAGATCAACATCTCCAAGACTTGGCCACCTCAGACAGAAGTTTAACCTTCTAAAAAGCACCAACACACTTGTTTAATTTAAACAAGTCCCTGGAAAGCAACACCACCTGGAACAACCCTGGCTAAACACTGGTGGGAGCTGAACATTGGACAAGTTTCCCAATATTTCTTCCTCAAGTCCATTTCTGAGTAGCATGAAAGAGAATTACATATATGTCCTTAACCTTGGTTGTGCAAATATGGTGACTCTTGCCTCCTCTGTGGTTCCTGGAGTTTAGTGATATAAAATATTTGGGTGTTTTTCCCCTTCCTCACAGCCACTTCCCGCACAAACATTCTACCGCTGGGACAGAGGGTTAGCCACCCAAAAGTGACACATAGAAAGTAGGGTCACCCAACAACAAGAGGTGCCACAGCACAGCAGTTGCATACAACTGGACACTCTGAATGGCAGCAGGGGACTCCCACAGGCTGTCATTATTTTAAGCAGTAGCAATCTCTGAAAACACCCTAGCAAACACATGGTGAAGAAACGTTCATATCTCAAGTAAGCAACTGACCTCTGGCACTATATAAAAGCACTTGTCCAAGCATCAACCCAATGACCTCTTCCCCTTCTGCTGTAAGAAAAGGAAGCTAATGAACATACTCCTAAGGATGGTAGGAGTTTTCTAGTATATCCTCAAATTTTTCAATGCCTTACTTCCAGATTTCTCTTATCTTAACCATGTAACATCCACTGATTAGGGATTGTTTTCTCGTTAGTGATATGCATAACTTACTGAGCAACTTTCAGTCCACTGAGAGTTGTCCACAGTCATGTATGTGGTTTTCTTTGAAGTCACTTGGGAAATTCTTTATGTGAAAAATAATCATGCCTGTAGGCAGCTTGCGTGCAGATTGTTCAGCAAGTCCTGTTGGTCAGTTTGAGAAAATGCATTTTTGCCTTTTTTTTTTTTTTTTGGAAATGAAATGTTTCCTCATAAAACAGATTAAAGGGGAATCATGCATATTCACAAGTTCACAGTTTGTTCATAATGAATATTTTAAATTTAAAAAAAAAAAAATAATCCACTCCAACCATTCATCTAAACTTTATGATAAAATGATCCCTTCTTTGAAGGAACAGCCAAGGGCATTTTCCAAGAACAAGTGAGAATTGAAGCAGCAGGTCGATTATATAGTGAAGGTAAATTTAGGCTGAAAACCACAAGAAGCCAAACTTACAGAGGAACTTCAGTCTCTTCTGAATGACCTCATTTGCTATCAGCTTGCAGCTTCAAGGTTAGACCTAAAAGATGCAGTCAGATTTTGAGATCGGTTTGAAAGGGTGTTTTGTTTTCCTAACTCCACTTTTCATCTCAATTCTCACCTGAAATATGTACATGTTCTCCTATATATTCCCCTTATGCTCTGCATTCCACTTCTGCAAAGACAGTTCAGTTGTGGATGAAATTATAATACTACATGATCATTCATGTAGAGTATGCACATATGAAAAAAATATGTTGTTCACTTATCAGCAGTTAGTTAAGTCTAAAATATGAGGCAATCCCTTAAGGCTCCAGGAAAGTTCTGCTGCACTCTGATATGGCAACATAATGTTTTTGTTGTATCCTGGTAGACAGGGAAGACATTTCATTGACAGCAAAGGGCTTAGAGTGGTTACACCTTTCAGCCGAAGGCTGATCAGAATGGAGTATCTGCTCTTATCTGGAATCATCAGTTGTAAAGATTTCAAGTATACATGTAATTTTTATGCAAGTTGAGCCTTGGCTTGTAGCTATTTCAGCATTGAAAATACATCCTCTTAAGTGGATTATTTGCAAGGTGGCAGCTGATCAGAAAGCTAGATGCATTTAAAAAAAAAAAAAAATCTTAAAAACCCCAACACACAGGGGCAGACAGTTCCCACCAAAGGTCGGCTTTCTGACCACGTGAGTGAGATACCCCAGCACAGTGCAACTCCTATTGCATAAGTCAGTTTTAAGAAGATTGCCTCACTGTTGTCAGGGGATGTGCGACAGATTCACAATTTTCTGCGCTTGACAGCCAGAGTACTTGTCACTTAGTTCCATCTGGCAGAGATATAACATTTCATTAATGTTCATGCTTAACCTTATAGCTCAGAGCTTTGACTCTGCAAAGTCCTGAGCATCTCTGAAAAGGTGCTGAACACTCAGCACCCAACTAATTTGGCACGTTTCCGCTGCCTGCAGGATCAAACCCTGATTTTCCTTGGGAAAGATACGGTATTTCCTCCCCCTGGCTCACTGCTGGATTCTTTCCATTTTAAAACTCTCTCACAGAATAAACTTAAAATATATTGTAATTGGCCACGTTGCCATTTTCAGTGTAGATGGTGCAAAAAAACTTCATGAAAATAAGACTTGCTGAGCCGACAGGACAGGAGATGTCAGTGGATATGAAACGAACGCTTACAGGTCTCTTGGGCATCACGCTATGTATTTCTGTAGCTTCAGCAAATCAAACCCTTCAGTCCTGTCACCACATTTAGTATGGATTATCCTAGGCCTGGACATTTGGAAACATATTAAGAAAACAGAGCCAGGATTCCCCAGTTCCCTCCCTGCTCTGCCACAGGCTTTGGCTCTGCCTCCATACACAGACCCCAGGTTGTCACAGAGACCTGACGCAGAACCAGCTGATCCACCCACATATAAACTATTCCCCAAACAGGCTTCCCTCACAGGAAAAAGGTCTGATCCTGACCTTGGTCAAGTCACTTAACCTCTGCTAATCCACCTGTGAAATGGAACTAATGAAATACAGGGGTATTGTCAGGCTTAATTATTTAATACTCTTTCATGTACCTAGAGGTCCTCGTGGGAGAGACAGCGTACAGCTGCACAGCATTATTATTTTATTAAATGAAGTACCTATCAGTATTTCACCCTCAGCAGAGTAACTGCTGAGACTGAATTGCCTCTTCACATTAGTTGTACGCATTGATGAACAAAAATGCATTAAGAAGTGGTGCCAAGGGAAATGAATTTATGCTTCACCCAGCACTTCTGCAAAATGATGTCACTGAAACTTTGAAATTAAGCTTATTTGAGTTTCTGGGGAAAGGGCTGCAGTTACCCACCAGTCTGGGGGTCAGCCTGCATAGGAGAGGCTCACTGTTTCCTGTAAGAAAGCAGCAGATGAGCAGGGAAGAGTTTCTAGTAGCGCCTTGGCTGTGCTCAGGTTTTCCAGTCTGACAGTGGTCCAAATATGCTCCTGGTCCATTAAAAGAAAGGATACACACAGTCTAAAAACTCAAATGTCATTAATGCACAGCATCTGAGAAAACAAAGACTTCTTGGACAATAAGTTACCCAAATTACAGCCACACATGCTGCAGGGGGAAGGACAGATGGTACAAGAACTGGAGATACAAGAAACAGATTTGTGACCACAAGGAAAAAGAATCAGGAGAAATTTCTACCCAGCTAGAAATATCCAATATTGAGCAAAGCAAATACCAAGGAATCCTTCTTAGAGGGAACAGAAAAGGAAGATTGAGAGATCAGAGAAAAAAAGGTATCCTTATGAGAGGAATTAAGCAGCTATGAAAGGAGGCCTTTCAGCTTTCCTAAAAGGGCAAGTAATCCTCAAGGACTCCACAGTAGGAAACGTGGAAAGAAAATTCAGCGAGGTGCACAAGGACAACAGGCTGGTATGCTCCCTCCCCGAAACACAACCATGAGACAGAGGCAAAACTGAGTGGGAGGATGAAGTCACCTGGCAAGTCTCCACTGATGATGATACCTTTGGAATAAGTGACACAGCATCCCGTTGTATTACACGGCTTATATAAGGCTTCAGGGAAATGTAAAAGCCCAGGTGGGGGAATATTAGTCCGTGTTTGGTTTAGACCACCAAATCACATCAGGGAGCAGGATGATTTAATCCTTGAACACTTGTTTAATGTGCAGAAATAAAAACTGTATTTTTATTTTAAAACATGACCAGGTTGCTGGAAGCCCCCATAGTTTGTAATGAGACATTTCTGAAAATTACAGATAATTTTTAACACACTTATACATGAGAACCTTTACATGAGGAACCTGTTTTGAGAGGTAGCATTTACTACGGTTTTGAGGGTTCAAAACGAACTAGTTGCCTAACTGCACAGTGGCCCAAAATCATTCAGCATCAATGCAGGCAGCTCCATAGGAAGTAGTATTAACCAAGTTTTGTTTCAAAAGACAAGGATAATGCTGAGTAGGGAGAGTGAGCTAGATGCAAAAGGAATGAAGAAAAGTTTGAGGTTATGAGTAGCTGATTAGGAGGCCATAAACCATAAAAGCCGATGTTTCTTTCTAAAAGAAGTCAAAATTATTTCTGCTGTTTCTGCAGTTTTACTGACAATTTTACCATCTCCGTGTGGCAAACAGCCTATAATGTTCCTATAGTTTGTTCTTATATACATGAACTACACAAATGGAGTATTTCCATTGGTAATGAAGATTTCCATTTTTTCTCTTTGTAGCAAAGAACATTTATCATTAAAAATATTTAAACAATGTTTGTTAGCAAATAGGTTCAGAAAGCTTGATAACAAAAATAATAAAGATATCTACTTAAAAAAAAAAGTATCTTACTAATGTTCTTCTGTTATTTACTAAAGACTGGAACATCAGATTAGTTCTAGAAGATCCCAAAGATAAAGCTAAGTAAGCACACAAAGATAAATATTCAGGTAGGGCAACCAATGTACCTGTAGATTGCTCAGAGTAACATGGGCTGAGTGAAAACAAAAAAAAAGCCCAATAAACCTGAGAAAGGTTCAGCTAATAAAAAATTCAGGTTAGGATTTGAATCAACACACGGTAATATTATTTGATTAACACCAATTATATATAAAACACAAATATAAAATTTTCCACATACATACATATAAAAAGTATATAATTTCTTTGCAGAGGTGACAAGTTCAATATAGTTTCTTGAAGACACATAGTTTTTGCAGCACTTGGTCTAATGTGACATTGTGACTTTAGAAAGTTGTAACAGTATGATTATCAGTAGCACACGTTTCCCAACTAATGGATAATTATCTATGCTACAGAAAGCAATCACAGAAGGGAGCTCTGAGCAGTTCTCCACATCTGAATGCACATCCAGCATTGAAACTTTCACTGACATAAAATTAAGATGTACAAAGTAAACCATCATAAAATGTGTGAGAGAGCCCTCTAGGATAGATAAACAGTAAACAGTAAATGCAGGGCTGTTGTACAAAATTCACATCAGTTGCTAACCTGGACTCATTCCAACAGTGCATTTCAGTACAGTCATGTAAAACTATAGGAACAAGGAACTCCTACAGAGTAGAGAAACAGGTGCTTCTGCAGCTCTAAGAGCTGATGGTGGAGAAATCATCCATGAGCAGATCGTGCTGCTGTTGTGTTTGGGTGGAGGGGGAAGCGTTTTGCATCTGTAATATTAGGGTAGGTCAAAACAGGCAGACAAAAAGGAATTGAGATAGGATCAGATTTTCAGATGGTGTCAGCATAACACTGCTGTACCAGCTGAAGACACAGCCCTTAAAGTCTGTAAGGGCCTTTGAGCCACTTGGGCAGACAACACAATACAAATGCAAAGTGAGGTATCCCTGCATATTGGTGGTGAATCACTGCCTTGTACCTGTTAAGAACAAAGATAAACAAAGTAAAGGATATAAGTCAATACAAAAGCAAGATAAAATACATACAGATCGTTATGTCCCATTAAAACATACTTAAATTACCATTTTCCTCTTTCCTTTACTCTTACTTCCAAGTAAAGTTTGTTCCTCACCCCAAAATTCTGCGATACAGATGTTAATCTTGCTTGCAGTGGTAGTAAAGTCTGCTGAAATCAGGCACTTAGACATATTTTTGCACAAGGAGACAAAAATCAGTCATCAGTTGTTTGCTTTGTTGTTCCTTTTAGGAAATCAAGAGTGCCATAAATGCAGAAATATTTTCAAGCTTTATCAAGTATAAGCTGACAACCCCCTCTGGTAAAACCACAGATATAAATAAGCATACTCTTCGCACACATTACTCTGCTACTCATGACAACACAAGGGTGACCTACAGGCCAAGAGATCCTTCATATCCCTTTCTCCTTGAGCCACCTCAAAGTTTTCACAACCCCAGAAGTTATACTTTTCTTCCCTTTTATCCATATCCAACCTCTGCTTTGAGGAAACACTATAATATTTAGTATCCTGAAGGATACCCTTAGTACATATACATTGTTTTCTGTTTTATCTGATTGCTTTTGCCTGTAAAAAGAGTCTCTTATTACATGAACTCCCAAATGATATTTCCTCCACAATAACACTTCTCCAAAATAGGAAAGGAACAATTCCTTAGCCGTAGATGAAGGGCAAGTCACACAGGTTATACCTACGCTGTTCAAGTAGGCCGGGCACCAATTTTCACCGTACTCTGCTGATAGTTCAATCCTGTTTCTGGCCACCTCCACTCCTTCCAAGACAAGTCTGCACAGAGGGGACCAGACAGAGGAGATTAGGCAGTGCTACTTTACCAGTACAAGCAGGAAGGCAATGATCAACCCAAATCCATGCAGGGACCTAGCAGAAAGGTCAGCCATGGCACTCTGACACCTTGCATCCCACTAAGAACAGGAACCAGAAGCTCAAATACTGTTTCTTTTTTTTTTTTTTTTTTTTTTTTTTTTTTTTAATAAATTTAAATAATGGAAAGAACAGGGGAGAAGGGAAGGGAAAGTGAGTGAAATCTCTCTAGACATACCAGTCCAGTCATACTATTCCCTTTCTGGATTGCCTGGATCACTGTCTATGAAAGCAGTCCCAAAACCAAATATTTCATTACCTGAGTATAAATTATCTAATTATGAAGTTTAAGTGTGTATGGCTCCATTATTTCTCTACACTCAAGAACTTTAAGCCATTCACTCAGGAAGAAAAACAGTGCAGACTGACTTCAGCAGCCAGTCAAGCCCATCAGGAACAAATACCAGCTAGTTACAGAGCAGGGGCCTCATGAGCAACTTATCAGCTGAAAATTTTTCAGAAGCAAGTTGACAAACATTAACAAGTTGCACATAGAAGCAAGGACTGGATTATGAAGGATTAAAAATTGAAAAAAATCACAAAGCTAGACTTTACCATAAATTATTATATGATCTCCAGCAATACGTGAAAAGATTTATCCATGATGCCTGTTTATTCTTCTATTGTTCTAGAACAGACATCTACATGTTGCTACATGGTATTCAGTAATGGCATTACTTCTGTCTCAATGTTTGTTTTTCAGCAAAACTCTACCCTAACCAAGTTATCTAATCCCAACAGTTGATTAATTATCTCACATATTTTATACACCCTGGTATTGAATATGACAGGACAGGATCTTGCAAACTCCTGAATTCACACTTAAAATTTCCATTGTCCTGAAAACAATTTCACTACATTTATTGCTTGGAACTCCATGGAAAAATGTCCACTTGAAGCAGTGCTCATTTCAGGGCAGTAACCAGCAGGACAGGATGGTGTACAGCCCAGCGTGCACTAACCCATAGGCATCCCAGCAGCAGTAGAGTGGTCCCAGCTTTCTACCTCGATGTGAGATTTCAAAATTATTTTTCCCCTCTATGGCTACATGGCCAACAGAACATACATTCCTGTTCAACCAGCGCTTGAGTTTTGACCTGCGTATGTTCAGGGCTGAAGATGGACAAGCTACAGTATGTAAGACTCTCTTCCAGCCAGTACTGAAGTTGCATTACTTGTGAAAATCTCCATCTGTGGAGCAAACAGTTATCTAAAATATCTGAAGTGCCCAGGTACTACAGTGACTAGAGAGCTGGGGGGGAAGGAGGTGGAATCTGTGTGGGTGCCACTACAAAGGAGTCCTGAAGTGTACAGATAGCATATCTTTCCTTTTCCCAAAAGGCTGTAGGACTCTCCACTACTTGCAACAGCACATTTTCACAGGCTACTTTAACCCTCTCAAGGAGGCACTTAATGAAGTAGAAAAATACAGTAACTGTTCTTTTGCTGTGATTTTGTCCTCCAGATGCTGATAGAAAGCCTGGTTTCCCACAGCCTCTTGACTTTGGCAGGATTTCTAAATGCATTGAAAAGAAAGAACAGCACAAACCCAAATGCATATCCAGATTCAGGCTTAGTTGTGTTTACTCTGGACATCTCTGTTATCTACTGTGAGTTACTGCAGGAGCCAAGTGTATTGCATTACCAGCTCCACTTTACAGCAGTCAAGCTTAAGCACAGACCAGTTAATGGATTTGCCCACGGTCCTGCATGTGACCCAACCCACCCCCCAGTGAGTCCTGAAGCACTGACCTTGCATTCCCCTTCATTCCCTCATCAGAGAAGCATTTCTGCACCATCTCCCACACCTTTTCTCATGCTTGGAACAGCTTTCCAAGGTCTAGTCAGCACACATCAGCCCCTCACCTCATTCAAACCGCTCCTGAGAAATCCCTTTGCCTACAAACATCAAAGAGTAGGCCCTGTGCTGAGCTCGTTGTTCACACAGCACGAGAATCTGGCCTCCTGTGTTGGTATAAATAGAAGATCCAATAAAATATAGGTGCACCTAAACTCAGAAACCATGAACCCACAAACCGTAATATCCTACTCTGCCCTTTTCTGATGTCTGTTATAGCTTCATTTATCACATCTGTCATTTAGACCAGTAAGCAATTCATGAAGGGGACCCCAGCCTCTGGCTGTTTCCTAAGATACACCTAGAGCAAACACAGGGATTATACTGTAAGATAGAGAGTCCCAAGTCTCCTGCTGTAACAGCACAGTTACAGTTTCAGACAGTCTGACTAAAACGTCATGAGTGCTTGAAAGCAAATGGAAACAATTCCGTTTTGAAAATGTGATGTCTGGGCACTTTCCCGTGGTTGAACTTATTTTTCTAAGGAGTGTTTGTCTCAAGAGGAGCTAAGCCTGCTGAA
>NW_008589354.1:75865-88475 GCF_000691845.1 Merops nubicus
CCAAGACTAAAGAAAGCATATCAGTCCTGATGCCAGTTGTCCCAGTGAACACTTTTCCTCCCTCTGTCCCCAGGCTGTCTGACCTCTCCCCTCGACCAGCGGAGCCACCCTGGACTGAATCTGTTCCAGCAGCCCAGTCTGTAGAGGTCAGAGGTACTGCACCATCAAAGCTGCTATCACAAACACCTCTGCAGGATTACAGCATATCAAGAAACCAGGACAAGCTTCCCGGTACTTTCAGTGTTGCTACATACGCAAGGAATAATTCAAAGCCTTTCTCTTGCATTGCCCTTGGAATATGCCACATAGCACAGCAATCCTTCATTCCCAGCTCCTGGGGATGGCCATGATGCTCCTGCTTGCCTTGCACAAAGGCAAGTGAAGCAAACAGCACAGGTTAATCCCAGATGTAATTTGCTGAAATAACAGTTTGGGGGATCTGTTTTTTGAGGTGAGGGAAGAGAAAGGAATTAGCATCCCCCTACTCTCAAACATGACCCTAGTCTTCCCAACCATGGCTATGCCTCAACCTGTCTCCAGCTGTGTCCCACCTTCCCTCCAGCTCAGCCAGCTGAGTTGTTTGCACCAGCACACCTGGTCCATTCTGGCACCACTCAAGCAAATGCTTTTAGCTGACAGAGCTCACATGGACTGAAATGGGTCTGGAAGCACCACACCAGCAGGTCACACCTCTGAGTGGCCACATCCAGACCATAGAAGCAAGCAGGACAGAACTGGAAGTTAGAGGCTGACCTCCTGTGTTCCATCCGTCCTTCAATCACAAGGTGACTCTTCCCTGCCCGAGGGAGAGCAGGGCAGGTTGACGGGGCTTGTGCACCAGAGGAGCTACGTTTAGCTCACCAGCAGAGCTGACGGTATTGTGCTGCTCCTGGTATGACTTCAGTGCAAAGGTCATTAGTTGCAGACACACAAATCACCTAATTTGTATCTCTCTAAAGTGTGGCTGTAAAACAATACTTCAGAGAATTATCACAAGGTGAAAGAAATCATTTTGGCAGAGCTAATGAAAAATGTGATCTCTTTATCTACAGGCACTTTTGCTGCCAGGCCATCTCAGCCCAGCCCTGACCTGCAGGTCTGAGTTTCTCACAGGAGATGAAAACAGAATCCAGTGTCTGCAGCTTCAAGCTTTTCCAGGTCCCACAGCTCACAGTGGCGAGTGTTTTGCAATGTGGGTCTCACAACACAGGTACCTGCAAAGAGCAGCCACCAGGTGCTTATTGACTTAGCTCTCTTTTCCACAGCTACTACTAAACTAGGTTAGATTCACACGTACAGAAAGATATGAAGTTTAATATCATCCCATGAGGTATCCAGGCCCAATGACCATAGGATTTTGGAGAGAGGTTTGCCCCTGGAAGGACACTGACATCAAGCAAGCTCCAACATTTTGGAGTTCACCTGGGCACAGTTTGCAATGTTGCACTCGCTACACTCCCATGCCTCCTCAGCCAGCATCTCCACCTCTCTCCACTTTCAGAGGTGGATTTAATTAACTATAGCAATTAATAAGGCATCTCAACTCCACCCAACCTCAAATGTCACCTCACAGCACCTGCTTCACTCTAAAATTAATTTCCATAATAGTAATTATTCCAGGACCTCACAGGACTTTTGGCAAACATGCCCCCAGTTGGACCATCCCATGAGAAATGCCAAATCATCGTGTCCACAGATTAAGCCTCTCCCACTACAGCTCAGGAAAGGCATGCTGCTCCCCGTGTATCAACCAAGACTGGCAGACTGTAGAAATCCACAGTTATTTGGAAACTAATGCGCTTCTACTGAGTGTCAGGTAACACTCTACTCACTTCTCCTTGGCTCTTGGCTCACAGGACAATCCGTCATCCAAGTAAGACAGCCAGGTATGATAAAGTTCCATTGCTGTCACCTTCAGGGGTCACATATAGGGGTCTTCCAAGATCTAGAAGCACAGTCCATAGCAAGTTAAACTAAAGGGTTATTCTTACTGACAAACAGGCAACAACACTTTAAACCTTTCCCTGCGGTTCAGTCATCACAGACACTTTGCTTCCTGAAAATATGTGGAAAAGTGACTGAAATATAGGTTTACCACAGCAGACACTTGCATCCCCCAGACCTAGCCCTGGCTGGTGCTCCCTTCCAAAATTCTTATTTGCCATGATTATATGCAAAAGGATTAGTCTGAAAAAGTCTTGAAGTGCACAGAAAGGTTACGAACAGTCGGTAAGGGAGCAGAGATTAGATCCCATGGGCTGTTAGGCACTAGTAGAGTGCATTTGCCCAAGGCTATTCTGTGTCAGAAAGGCTGTGTTGTGCATGACATTTTACTAGTTGGGCAGGAACACATGACAGAATATCTGACAGGAATATGACAGCAGGGTCTTTATATGCCTCAACAATCTTCACATGGATCAATGAAGCAGCACTGGTCCAGCTCAGACTGAAAGAAGTGCCAAAAACTAAATCATTACAAAGGTTTGTTTTTTTTTTTTTTCCTCTCCCTTTTTCATTTTAAGAGTCTTTAAATGAACAAACAGCTACAAACTCTACCTATTTTCAAACTCTGCCAAGGCTCTTGAGGCTCATATTGCAGATAGGCTAAAACTGTACCTAGGGTTTCACTTGCACATATCCTGTAACCCCTCATTCGGGTAAGAAAAGTAGAGCATCCTTGAAAATTTAGCTTGCTTAAGTTAATTAAATGTAATTGCATCATTTTTTTATTATTCAAACACAAGAAAATGTATTGTTACATAAGTCGGTGATCTTGCAGCTCTCCCAGGCTTCTAGAGATTATGATAATGGTCTTCAAGATGTCAAACCTCATTTTTAAAGCTTAAACCTGTTCCAATATGGAGAAATCCTAAAAATAAGAACCAAATGCAGCTGACACTCAGAAGTCTACATGAGGAAAGCTTGACAACATCCTTGACAACTATTTTATTTATCAGTTTATTTCAGATCAACACAGTTTGATATTGCATGTCAAACCTGGATGCATATATTGAAAGAATTGAGAACAACAACTTCTACAAGTCAAGCTGCTTCCCCTCAGGCTTTTAAATAAGTTTTTTGTTTGGGGGAAAGAATTAAACACCAAAATTAAGCTTAATTTGAAATGTAGGGTGGTTTTTTTAATAACAATTAATAAAGACTCAGATAACAAGAAATGAAAGATGCTGGTTTGGCCAGGAACAGCTTTTGTGATGATTTTTTATTCAGAAGAAAAAGAATTAAGTCAATTTCAGTTGACCCAGACCAATCTTTTACAGGAAGGCACTGAATGGAGAAGTCAGAGGGTCTATGACTGCTGCATTTAAATTGTCAGCATTGCTACCTACTTCCTACAAAGATAAAAGTAATTAAAACAAAGTGACTGATTTGAGTAATTAAAACAAAGCTGGACAATCACTGAGGACACTTAGCAGAGACTGATTAGACACAGCCTGAGGCCAGTCTTCAACACAGCGAGCACAGAGCCCTGGACCTCAAGCAAGACATGTCCTAGCTCTCTGCTCCTGTGCTCCCTTGTACACCCATGGTCATATTGTTGCAAGCCACCACTGCAGGCAGAGTTAGCTCCCCCCTCCCCCCCAGTCTCTCTCCTTTTCCCCCCTCCAGGGGCCCCGGGTACACCAGTGTCATGCAATTGGCCAGCTTAGAGGTCCCACAGAGCAAGTGCAGCCACATCCCACAGCCTTCTCTCAGGAAGGCATGAGATCAGGTAGCAGAGTCCCATACTCATTTAAAGGCCGTACACTTTGCGCAACAGAAACCGTCTGACTGCATCGCTGCTCTCCAGCATGGAGGCTGACTTCTGGCAGCCACAGTTACACCCCTCATCTTGCCCAAGAGCAGCTGCTCCATTTGTCTGCTACTGAGAGCAGTGGTTTATTTTGGCATATTATTCTTATTTTGTAAGAAGTATTTTGTATTTGTATAACCATATAATTTTGGAGCTGGAACTTTCCCTTCCTTAACAGGTGATGCTGTACAAGGGCAAATGGTAGTCATCAGTTTGACATGTTGAGGCTCATCAACTCTTTGCTGGGGAGCAGTCTTTGTTTCCAAGGTCTAGACCAGAGAAAGACCCTTGCGGCAATGTTAACTCAAGCCTCACTAAACAACAAGACAGGAAAAATAAAAACAGCCAAAACCTAGTCTTCTGTGAGTTACAACTCTATCTCAGGTACCTGCTTAGCCTTAGGCTCTTTCAGGGTCAGATGCATGGAGCTAACCCTTTCTGATTCCCCCTGCTCAAAATAATAATAAAAAAAAGTCTCATTCACAAGCAGCCTGCAGCACACAGTAATGTTGAGGCTATATCAGCTGATGAATAGTCTTTAAGTGCATGCAGATGGGGGTGGGCAAGAAGGTTTCAGATATCTGTAGAGAAGGCATGAAGGCAAGGAAGCAGATCATGCTCAGTTATGAGAGCATCAAAACTCAACCCATGAACAAACCTAAAGTGTCCTGCAGTCCCAGTGGAGACAACCAGCAGCAAGAGATGTCTGCTCACATAAATCAGGAGAAAACGTTCTGTTCTTCACAGGTCTCTGCTCTGCTCACCCAGGACACGGTTCAGTCTCCTCTTAGGAGAGGACACAGACACAAATCTTGGATTTTGCAAGAGACAGAAAGGCACATGAACTTGGCTCTGTGGCTCAGCCCATGCCAGCAAGAACCCTGAGTCATACCACTCTCACCCACATCTGACCTTCCCCAGAAGTCAGCAGCACAGGAACCAGTTATGGCACTGCAGACTCACACTGCATCCATTCTCTTCAAGTAAGAGGACAGTTTTGACAAATTCAAGTAAGCCTGTGCCTGATGCTAGTTTCTTTCATCAAAGCTTTTAAACAATACTCAGTTCAAATCAGTCTCATTTGTACTTGTTGCATAAAGCCACACATTTTACGTACATGTCACTGTGCTATAGTGAAGATACGGTGCACCCAAGACATCTAGGAACCTCAGTTTCTGTCCAGCAGCACACAGATGTTGGAGACTAAGCAGACATCACTGTAAAAACACGTTACCTCAGTTGACAAAGGAATGACTTAAATCACTCAAAGACCAAGGGGGAAGAGTGACAGTCTTTTCTAAATTTACATTTTTTACGCTTCAGCAAGAAATGAAACAAAAATCTACATTAAGGACGCGATTGAGATTTACAAAGTGTAAGCACTTGGAGTTACAAACTGCCAGAATTTCAGATGTCAGTGTAATCTCAGTTCAACACTCTTGTGAATGCGCACTAAGAGACAGGTTTTACTTATTCCTATCACCCACCAATGAATGCAGGCACCTCATGAGTGGAAAGCAGAGCTGCATTACCATAACACATTGACAGAAGTTTAGGAAGGGGAGAGGGGAGAATGGAAAAAAAAAAAAAATTAAAAAAAAAGACAGACAACCATGAAAATAAACTGGGTAACATAACACTGGAAAGAAACAAACTGAAAATACATGAGGAGCTACTAGCATAATAGTCCACACCAGACAGATACAGTTCAAAGCCATACCTCCATGTCCTACAAAGAGTGATCCTTAACAGTCAAAAGTATAGTGGACCTTAGATACTTTCATTGAGGGGCTTTGTAAAAAAATTAAAAAACAACCCACACAAGCTTTTCAGCATCGTTTCCCCCTTAATCTCAAGAAGTATTTCTTTCTGAGCATGTACTTCAAAGTAAATTACTGCACAGATAAAAAACAGTATTCAAAACTGAGCAAAAATCTAAGTAGCCCACGAGTATCTCCTATACAACCACTTATCATCATTTTGATCTTCAACATAGATACAGATTTGTTGGGAAGTATAAAAAGGCCATGGTATGTATTTCTGAAGCACCAGACAAGACAAAACCCACATATTTTAAAATTATTTAAAATATCATTCAGGTAGCATGGCATTGCTTCTTACCTCTAGGAGAGAGAAACAGAAGGTTTTCCCTAATCAAAACTACAGCTTGGTTTAAGGAAGATTTGATCAGCTATAGCCATGGCCGAAGGAAGAGTCCTGAACTGCCAAAAAAAAAAAAAAAAAAAAAAAGAGTACAGCTCTAAGGAATAAGTGTGTATTCTTGCAACAGACAAACTAAACACAAATGGTAAAATACCATTTCAGGCTTTTATTACATATTTTTCTGTAAATGAAAAGAAAACCCTTACAAGATACAGAGGAAAAGCAGATCCTGTGGAGCTGCCCAGAAATGCACTCTCATTAAATGTCATTTTAAGTAGTGCTAGCATTGCCAGCTCAAAACATTTAAGAACCATCATGGCTTTTCAAGCCCTGAGAATCTTGTTATTTGCCTTATGGCTTTTTCACACATTAAATGCACTCAGATCACAATTAAGCTTGACTCCATAACCACCTCAGTGCTATTGAGACTCCATATCATTTCAGTAAAAACTCAAGAGTCAAACATATAGAAAAGCAAAGTACTTTTGTGTAACTATCATTTGATGGACTAGAATGTGTGAGCACAAAATACAGCAAGAATAATAATTAAAAATCACAGGAGTTGGAAGTGTTTATGCAACCTCAAGAGTTTATTACATTTTCTAGCATATATTCAATCAAGCTCACATGTCTTCAAGGGCAGGGGTATCACAACTTCAATCAAGGGGTGTTGCTGCTGTCACCTTAACTTTATCACCAAGATTTTATTTTAGGTCTATTACTTTCCCACAATTCTGGCTCACACACCTCTTTCTGTTTACTTCCCTTCTCCTATATTGCAACCATTTAGATATTAAAAGAGGGGCTTCCTAACTTGCACTCCCTCTGCTGACTCTGCAGTGATGCAGCGGATTTTTATTTTATTTTTAAGGGGATATACACGACATTCTTCATTCTAAAAGCACCCTGGCACTCTCATGCATCTTTTTCAAGCTGACAACAAGAATCCAGCCCATTGATCTTTAAAAGGTTCAAGTTCAGTGGGTTTGTGATTTTTTTTTGTGTGTGTGTGTCTTGGTACAACTGGACTGTGCCACTAATTTGTCTCTGTTTATTTATGTGTTGTAAGCAAACCAGAGACCATTCACAGCTCTTGTAGTATCAGTATAATGTATAAAAGCAGACAGCTGCTTGTTCTTCCCAGAGACTTTGATATCATCAGCAGCCCTGGATTACACCCACCACAGCCTTGTTATGTATACATAGTGTTGCATAGTGCTTGACCTAATATTATACCAATGAGATCACTCTGTACCTAAAAGATGCAGCAGAGAAGGCAAGGACAAAGACTTTAGTTTTTGTGCCGGAAACACTTGCAGAGTTATGGGGTTTGTGGACCTCACACTCAGGTATGGAAGAGGACCATGAGGTCATCTGCTCCACCTTCTTTTACATGATGTGTGCATATATATTTAACCTTCACCCAGATCTTCTGTTTTCCCTAGTTTACCATCACATATCCCACCTTCTTCGGTGGCTATATCAATAGATTGCAGCACCCAGAGCATTTTTCTGGTTTGATATTCGCCCTGACCTCCACAATGTTACAGGTATGACCCCTCTCCTGGCTACACTTCTCCTACACCACAGCAATCACAGCCCTTCCACAAGGGAATCAGCCTTCTGCCCCTCTTGTCTACTTGTGGCCACAGTTTAACCCCCCCTCATAGCTTCCATCCATTCTCAATTTAACCTTTCCAAATTTCTATATTCTTGTTTGCAACCTCTCCCCTCTCACATAGTCCATTTAAAATGAAAGTCATAATTTGACATTACACCATAAATTCAGCAATTCAGTGAACAAAGGAATCACCCAGTACTTTATAAAACGAGCACAAGCCTGTTCCTCAGTACAACACAATTCTGATTCAGTAAGTGCTGTCAAGAGGATTTTACAAGAAGCTGAGCCAATATCAGGGAAAGAAAAGATTTTTTTTTTTTCCTTAGTAACATACCATGAACATTTGTTAGAATTGAAAGGCAAATTTCTGATTAACCAGATTTATGACCTCTTTAACGTTCAAGCATTTGCAAAAAGTGAGTGCAAAGTTCTGCACTCATGAATATTCTACTTCACATGAGCAAACTGTTGCCCAAGGTAAATTCCAAATTGTTTGTGTTTGTAAAATCGGGAATGCTAATTAGTTATATAAGTCACAATGTATTGTTTCTGTTCCTTAACTTGATGACAAAACTACTTAACACATCTTAAATTGCTAAGTGTGAAAATTACCGATATACAATTTATCACTCATTTGGATTGGTTAATTACGCAAGTTCCCACACAGATTGCCTATGGCATATTTGTCTAATGATCTAATTATTCCCTGAAGAAATTAGTGAATAACTTTACATGACAAACCTGACAATTTCACAATCTGCTCCTGGACAATTTGTAAATAGATAAGTTTGATGATATTTTGATTTTTATCTATTGGTGAACTAGTCAATCAGAATTGCGGGTCTTCATCACCTCCAGAAAAATCAGACTGTTTTTATTTAAAATAACTATTTCTCCCACAGGCGAACTGGGTCTGCCCCAAGCATTACACGTTTGTCTATTTGTTAAATGGTTTGAGAATATGATTAAAGTAAATGGAAAAATAACCTAAATCAAGTATGCTTTAGACAGCTGGTGCCAATGGTTTCTCTTTGGAGAAAGCTGAACAGCAAAGCCATAAATAATCTATCCAGGGGCTCACGAGGATCGTACAGAGGCCACCTGGAGTCTATCTGCCTAGATAATCAGTCCACTACAACTTCACTTGGTTTTTAGGTCCCAGCCCAGCAAAGAACTGAGCATCAGTACAATTTGCAAATTGCAAAATCACAAAATCCTTGTGCCTTCAGAGTCCAGGTACACCAAGATTGATGCTTCGTATCGGGGGCCATATCAGCACTTGCGCTCACGAGGCAACACGGGTGGGGCACCACAACACTAGCTGTGGCTCTGCAGCACAAGACTCTTAAACAAAGGGGTTCTGTAAAACCTTCCAAAAGCTGATTACTTCACCCTTAAATAGACTGAGTTGTGATAGCCAATCTTACTACCACCAGGTCTACTTGGATCTGCAAGCACAGGACAGCCTTGCTCTTATGTTCAGCTTACCAAGAGCTTCTTGATACTAGGTGGGGGTTTAAAGACATAGAGACATTGAGAGTACATTTCTTACAGTGCTACAGATAAATATCTTAAAAGGGACTTATGAAAGTCAGTGACAATCAGAATTCTTTAGGGAAGGGCAAGAGCTATTTTATACTAGCCACAAAAAAATTAAAAAAAAAAAAAAAAAAAAAAGAGAGAACACCAGCAAGACAACTGCTGAGGCTTCTTCGTAGAACAAAAAAAAACATCCATAGACCACATCAGCTTGCAAAAGGACATTAAAAACTAGCCTTTCAGAGCAAAGTGATCCTGGTTAGGTTGCTATGGCTAGAAAGAAAGTGGTTTCCTTGAGTTAGCCTCATTTGAAGATACTGAATCATTGACTTTGTCTATAAAACCTATTTTTACCCAGTATCATACACTCCACGTAATAAAGTCTGACAAAAGGCCATTTCAGTGGCTAGAGGCATAAACAGCTTGCAGTACAGTACTCATCTAGACACGTAATCACTAGTCTACGTTATCTTCACTCTGCCAGATGTTTGAAAAACAGTGTCAAAATACTAAAGGTCACCCTGAATTAAACCATGGAAGACATACTGATCCATACATAGCTCTGCTCAGTCATAGAACTGGTTCTGGCAACCACCACCACTGTGTGGAAGCTGTGCATCTTGAGATTGGAAAGCAAGGACCACACCTGTGTGCCAATAGGCTGTGATCCCGTACCTCTTGCTTCCTAGGACCTCATGAGAAAGTGGTCTTTGAATTACAAGGAGAGGAAATAGGTGACATTTTATTAGAGAAAGATCTCAGAAAAGCCATGGTGACCTCACAGAGCTCTTGGACACAAAGAGAAGAGGAGTGATTGCTGCAGTTCTGCTAACCATGAAATAGCAGAAAGCAACTCAAAGGCTAATTCCAGCCTAGCAGTAAGGTTAAATATTTTGCTGAGTGTAAGCGCTTGTCAATTTTTCGACTAAATTTTGGCTTGTAAAGAAAAACATGCTATCAGAACCTGCATCTTTAAGGACTGAAACCCTGGGGGAGGAGAAGGCTGGAAAGCCTTGTTGTTATGCACTGCCAGTTGGAACCAGACCCAGATTAAAGCAGATTTCTCACAAGAATGTGAAGCATTGAGTGATGGCTGAATACCACATGTATCGCACCTTCACCACTAGATCCCTGCTTCTGTCAGTACCTCTACAGGCTACCATGCTGCAGTCCCCACTGCAACCAGCACCATTAGAAACCGAAAAATCGTTCTGAACACACCAGACAAGCCACTCAGCTGCACTTACCACTTACTATGCAAAGTCCCTCTCTCGCTTCAAATTTCAACCACACTTCATGCTTGAGACTGAAAACAGAGTCCAAGCCCAAACGTTTCTGTACGTACAACACCTACGACTTTTTCCGCGCTATCAAATCCGCCTGACAGATCAATCACAAAAGACATGTTCTATTCTTCAGCTCAGCACTCTCCTCTGATCACACGAACAGGTAACAGGCAGCAGATTTCTCAAAGTGCATCCAGCTATGCATCACATAGCCCTGTTTTTATAAGGAGGATCAGATAAAACCGGAGAAAAAAAAAGTACTTGGTAAGACTAAGCAAGCTAACAAAGGGATGTGCTCGTTTATATCAACAAAGGCTGAGGATGAAGTGCTAACAGAGCCTGACAAGAATTATTCTGGGCAGCATCAAGTCCATTTCCAATGTACTGGAGGACAATACAGCCTCTGCCACCAGTCCTTGATTTGATGCAGTTATCCACATTGATGAATCAAGGGGCTGAGAGGAGTGACAATTCTTTTGAAGACTACATTTTTAATATTTGCACCTGTAGCCTTGCTGTAATAAAAACCTTCACAGCTATGGCAGGCAAAGCATGCTGCACAGGTGTACTGTGAAACATGGAGCCACCTCCATCTGAGAAGAATTGTACCCCAGGAGATCAGGCAGACAGCTGTTTGGAAATATATAGGAAATTAGTATGGATATGTGTCTAAACTCTTATAAGGTATTTTGTTGGCTTTGACTGAAGTGAGATAAAGAGGAAAGCATTTGGAAGTTATAGATCAAATACCTGTATTTAAAAAAAAAAAATACAAACAATAGTCATAATGATTTTTTTTTTTTTTTTAGAGTCTAGGAACATTATCTTCTCTTGTACTAGCACAGGAAGCACTTCTGCAGGCCAGAAAACATGAAAATAGTTAAAAGAAAGTATTGGTGCAGCTCATGGTTAACCCGTGGAACTCTCTGCCATTGGGCATGATCTTCCAATTGCTTGGCTATGACTTAGTGAGGGATTTTTAAAATGGAAGCTAAATGTTGTGGCTAAAAAGATCCATCTGGTTTCTATATGCCGTCAGTTTTCTTGCACTTTCCTCAGAGGAACAGAAAGTTTTTTTAATTGGGCATTGCTGCAGAAGGGATGTTGCGACAAGTGGACCTCTAGTTTCAACCATCACAGCAGTTGTGTTTGAGTTTGTGCTTCTATATTAAAATAATATCTCTAGAAAAATACCTGAGATGCACTAAAAAAAAGAAATCTCAGAGTAAGATCTTGAGGCAAATATCTTCGTCTCTTTCTAGCTAATTCAAGAGCTACCTATAGCATATGCAAGTAGTTCTAACCACACAGTTATTTTCATAATTGCAAAGGTTGGAAGTTTAATTAGACAATCAGAAGGAAGCCCTCAAGCCAGCCCATTTTCTTAAACAGCTTTACCTAAGCAATGGGAGCAGCATTGTGTAACGTGGTGATTTACTCTGAATAGCATAATGTTCCCTTATCTTTTTTCCTGATTAATTTCCTGACTGAAGTAGCACATAAAACCAAGCTGGTTAGACAACATGTGTCAGGAGCCACGTGTCCTATTTAAATTTGAAACAGAAACAGGCAGAACCAAGATACATTTGGTCTCTCCCCCTTTCCTTGCACATCTGTTTCAGGTGCACCGCGCTTCCACTATACCACCAAGACCATCTTCAGAACACAACTCCTGCAACTACTGTGTTGAGTAGACTTTTTTTTTTTTTTTTTAAAAAAGGTTTATGGTGTCCAGGAATAGAGAGTTGAAAACAGAAATGCAGTGGAATTGAAGTTTATGATGCAATACCACAGAACCTCAATGGCCTCACAAGAGCTGCTAGTGCAAACAGGAGATCATCACGCTGGGCTCTGGGCTGCCTCTCTTCACCACCACTTCTCAGTTTCAGTTGCCTCCCTCCCTAAACACAACTGCATGCATATACATGCTCACCCCGTTTTCAGGAATTTTACTATTGTTTTTGAGATGGAAAAGAGAAAAGCTGAACTCTGCCAGGCCTTCCAGAGCACAGCAAAGAGGGATGAGGGTTGAACTGCTGAGGATGAGGAGAAGCAGCAAACTGTGAGTGAAACGAACCCCACACACAGGCGCTGAGGTCTGCCCAGAGACAGAGAAGAATAAGGAGGCTCAGCGGAAGGCTCTGGACTGCCTCTCGTCCCCATCAGCCTCGCCATGGACACCAGCCCCCA
>NW_008589355.1:0-20881 GCF_000691845.1 Merops nubicus
CAATAAATGAAATGTGATAGTGCTTTATCATGACAGAAATCTGCCTTTCTCTGCGAGACTGTCGGCGTTTGTCTGAGCGTGGCCGAGCAAAGGATGGAGCTCAGCCCGCCCCGTGTCACGCCGGGCACTCCGGGCATCCTCCGGGCATCCTCCGGCAGCAGCGGCCGGAGCCGGGTGCTGGGGGGTGCTCAGAGGAGCCCCATCTCCCCGGCCGCTGCTCCGGGGGGCTCAGACCTTCCCGCGCCTGTAAAGGCGAAGTCCCAGCAGAGCTGCCTGCAGCCCGGTGCTGGGATGGGGCTGGGCCAGCCGGGATCTCCCAGCGGGCAGGTGGCGGGGCTGGAGCCGCCGTGTCCTCCCCTCGCACACGCCTGCTGTCGGTGGGACATCCCACACACGGGCAGGAGCAGGGACAGCCTGGCTCTGCTAACGGGGAGATTCCAGCATGCCAGGAGGTAAACGATCAGCGTCCATGGTTCCATTTCCCGATGGGTAAGGACTGAAACTAACAGTTCTTCCCTGTTACCGAGGGGTTTACTTTAGTGTGTTTGTTTGTTTTACGAGACTTGCACTTTCTGCTGCACCGTGCCAGGCGCTGCAAGAAGGCAGTCAAGACTTTTGTGATGCTTTCCACTATCTTTTGTTGAACGTTTCTGTGCACTGGCTTATGGGTGATGCTGTATGGGACACTGAGTGAGGTGTGAGTTCTGTAAGTATCCCCCCTCCCCACCCTGCTTCTTCCTCCTTGTGTGTTCAGCTGACTTAGTGGCAAATAAAGTTTGTGGTTGCCTGAAGGTTTAGGAAATAATGGAGAATATGTGAAGTTTGCTAAGGACTTTGGATGCTTTTGAGTCATGTAGACATCAAGGAATGCATTATCTCATCATGAGATAATCCTAACAAATAAATGCCCTGAGCAGTTGGTTATAAAAGTGATATCAGTGTATTTGTGAGGTGCCAGACCTTTGGACACGGGGCGAGTTGCTGTTTTGTTATTTATAGATCAGAGGTTTGTCTCAAACTCAGATCGAATTGTGGTCTCCATCCAGCTATGTTGGCTCATGTGAATTCTCCAAGTCAAGCTCCTGAGATCCAGCCTTGTGCCTGGAACACAAACCTCCAGCCTTCCCTTCCCTGCTCCAGAATTTGCCTGAGCCTGATGCTGCTTATCTCAGCTCCACAGGCAGGCACCTCCATGCATGCTTGTGGCTTTATCCTGACTGCTGTGCGAGGTGTCCTGCAGTCTGCAAGGCTGAGGTGTTTTGCACATGCTCAGGAAGGATGCAATTTAAAGCTTCAGGCAGAAAAGCAAAGTGCCTTCACCCCAGCCCTTCGGCCATTCTTGCAGGAGCAACCTGGAGAAGACAGCAACATATGAGAAGTATGGAACCTCTAAGCTGCTTTTTCCAGGACCTTGGGGTTCTTTCCTCTTTAGAAAGCAGGTGACTATCCAGATATTTGCAAGCCAAAATCTAGCAGATAAGCTAAATGTATCTTTCCTCCAAAAAGTTTTGTCAGTTTTCTTACCTAGTGGGGGAAGATGTAGGTGCAGATTACAAAAGAAACCAAACCCAGCACAGACTGCAGCCCCACCCAACTGAGAACACCAGAAAGAGACAAGAAAAAGGATCTTCTCTCTTTACCTCTCTGAAAACAAATGAATTTTTGACATGTTGCAGCATGAAATACTTTCCCTCTGAGCAGTACCTTTGACAGAACCAGCAGCTGGAGGGGTGAAGGCTGACCTGGGTGAACACCTTGGTCCTTTCCCCTGGCAGGATGAGCCTTTGCTGTGCAAGTCACTGATGTGCATGTAGCAGAGCACTGGGGCTGTGGCCTGGAATATTCCAGGAGCACTAGGAGCTGCTGGCTCTTCCCTGCACTGCCTGGACCTTGGCTGATACAAGAAACAAGATAATTTTTCAGGGAACTTAATTTTTGGCTTTGAATGTAAGTAGGTCCTCAGGAGGCATGGCCTGAGGTGAGGTGCTGGGGGGACGTTTCCCCTGTTCTGCAGTTCCTCATCCTCCAGCGTGCAGGTGGAGACCCCAAGGTACCTGGGAGTGGTAGGATGGCAGGAGCTGGGTGGTAGGAAGCTGGCATCACGCCTGCAGCTGGTAAGGTAGAGAAGATAATCATAGATACGTTGCTCATCCTAAACTTGGTGTGATTTTTCCTTTGCTTCTTGACCTTCAGCAGGCAGTAGCAGATATTCTCTTGATTGTCTGGGTTTTATGGCACCAAGCACTGATTTTCTTGAATAGTGTTCCCATTTACCAGTCCAGGCATTGCATGGCCCTACACAGCCGTGTTTCTTCTGCCAGCCAGCTGCAAAAGCAAAGCAAGCACAGGGTGCTGTATGTGCATCTCCTTGGCAGGTTTATTGTGTATTCATACAGAGGAGAACCAAGCTGCCTGGAGGACCTGGGGGTGTTCTAGAGGCACAGCGTGGGGACCAAGGGATGTGCCTCTGCACAGGTCCGGCTTCTACTCCAAGTGACACCCTGCACAGAGAAGTGGGGTGCAATGGGGCCTCAAAAGGAGCTGTGAGTGGGTGAGCAGCAGCAAGTCTGGAGCAGGCTGCCTGCCTGTCCTTACGTGCAGCTCTGCTCCGCTCTGAGTAAGACCTGAGTAATTATCAGCCCATCCAGAGACAGAAACGGGAGCAGAAACGAGAGCTGGGCGACTCTCCCAGCTGCTCTGCTTCCAGGCAAAAAAAGGTGAGCTGAGGACAAAGCAAGTGACTGAGGCAAAGCAGCTCCCTGATACTTTTTCATCAGATTATTGTAAAATCAGTGGCTCGGTTCCTGAAGTGCCTTTGGAAACTGTGGCTGCTGAGGATAACCCAGGTAGCGTGGGAAGCTGTGGGCATCTCCCTTTTGTCTAGGAGAGGCAGCAGTGGAGGGAATGCCAGCCCAAATAACTCTGTGGAGCTCTGCAAGAGCCTTTGAGGCTTTCCCAAATGCCTGTTTGAGGAAAACTGAGGATGTGGAGGCATTTTGACTGTCCCAAATGACCTTTCTTCCTTCTGCACGTGAGTCACTCAGAATCCAAGCTGAGACCAGCCTGAGGCAGGTACCAGCTGTCCCTGTTCTGGAGCAGGGAACAGCTTCCAGGTCAGCAGAGGGGGGATGTGGCATCGTCCTCTCCCACATTTTCCCCTGGCTGGTCCCTGTCTGCAGCGCAGGGCACCGGGAGGTTGCCTTTGGCTGCCCAGCCTGCTGCTCTGTTGCTTCATCTCCTTCCAGTCTCTTCACTCCTCAAAATTGCTGAATTAGCTTCAACGAACTGGTACTGGAAAGATAAAGTTGCTAAATCCCACACACACTCATCCTGGTGGATTTTAATTAACCTTTTCCCTGCAGCCCTGCTCTGTAATCCAGGCTAATTGCCGCAGGGATTGAAGCCTGGCACTGCTGTTCGGCCAGACAGGGTGAACCTGGGCAGTGGATCTGCTGCCTGTGCTTCCAGCTGGGCTCTGTCTCCTCAGCCCTTCAGTGGAGATAAACGGCCTCTGTACCAAGAATTCAGTACTTTGCAGAGCTGCTGTCGCCACTTTCTTTCCTCTGACACAGAACTCTTGTTAGAGAGAAATCACAGGACTTGTTGAAGGACCTGTGCGGGGTCAGGGAGTGCCCTTAACCAAAGTCACCCCCTTGCACCCTCCTCTTTTTATTGCTGTTGCTTTTGTCCTCCCCACATTTGCCTGCAGCATTCCCCGTGTTGGCTGTAGGCAGTGTGAGGTCCAGTGGATTGTTTCTGCTCAGGACAAGGCTGGCAAGAGCAGCAGCTGTTTCTGGGTGAGCCACGTATCCTTGCAGATGAGGACACGAGCTCTGGTTTCCTCATGCAGCAGGGAAGTTTCCCTACCCCATAAGCCAGGTCCTGCTCACAGGCTCATGCTGAGATTGGTGTTTGTGTCTCCTTGGTGGGCTCTGCCCGGTGCCCCCTGCCCTGTCCGTGCCAGCACGGGGAACAGGCGGGCACGGGGGCTTGGCACGCTCCAGCCTGGCATGGCATGGGGTTGCTCAGAGTCAGCTGCCCTTCTCGGAAGAGAAGCCTGTATGCTTCTCATTTTCTCTCTGGGATATTAATTTCAAGCAGATTTTGTCAGCTTTCCAATAGGAAAATAACCTCAGCGTGCCCCAAACCGCATCTCGCAAAGCGTCACTCAGATTTTGGGGTCTTTGTACTGCCAAGACGTGCACCAAGGGCAACGTGGCCCCTCACAGCAACGAGTCCTGGCCCCAGGAGCCAGCTCCTGCTGCAGTCACAGCCCATGGCTCCCTGGTCTGAGGACTCAAAGCAACTGGTCCCCACCAGAATATGCAAAATCTCCACAGAGCATCTGCCCAGGAGGTGCCTCTTCTCTCCATGTGCTCATAACAGAGCTTGAATTTGTCTGGGCAAATTGCACAGTTGCATTATTTCCAAAGACACAAACCTAGGATTTTTTTGGGGAAGGATGGGAGGTTTTATTTTGATCACACTGTTGTGTGGTATATATCCAAAAATCTCTCTGTTACTGCAGAAGGAGGCAGGGGAGGCTCTGGCAGGGATAACAGGACAGGGTGGGTTACGTGGGGAGTGTGCCCAGTGGGGGTGATGGGCACCTCTGTAGCTGACTGGGCACTACCCCAGGGCCAGGTGGGATGGGCCAGGGGGGCTCCGGGGTGGGGACAGCCCTCTGTAGCTACAGAGATTTAGAGGGTGAGAAATACAAAGGAGGAAGAAGAGACATTTAGCGAGGAGATGTATAATTACTGAGGATGAGTAATGGGGTGAGAGGAAGAAGTTTATTCAACACATCGCTAACTTTTTTGGACAGTAAATTCTCTATGGTTTCAGATTAGAGTTGAAGGGAACCAGTGGAATAGTCATTCAAAATCAGGCCAAAAAACATGATTACTCTCTATAAAATCTTCACAAACCCCATTTTTCCTGTTCTTGAGCTGAATAAAGCCAATTCTGTCTATTAATAGTTAATTCTGCCCATAGAAAAGTTTAAAAAAAGAAAAGAGAGAAGCAGGAGAAATGCAAAGAATGATGTGTGGCCCCACTCAGCCCTGCTGGGAATCCACGCCAGGCTCCCACCAGCTCTGTGGGTGACACGGGGTCTGTCACTCACCACGCTGGGCAGGCACAGGGCACAGGGCACAGGGCTGGAGGTGCCACCCCCCTTCCAGCGAGTGATGGACCCTGGGGACTCCCCTGGGAGGTGTCAGACCTGAACACCCAGGCTCAGGCTTTCTGGGGAGCTGTAGGGCTGGAGGCTGCCGGTGGCTGCTCCAGGCAGGACACACACTCTGGTGTTGCTCCCGTAGAGCTTTGCTGTGAGTGTGTCAGGGGCTCCAGGGCTCTGCAGCATCCAAGTTGTGAGAGGAAAATGCTTTGGTTGCTTTGACAGAGACTTGCCACATGCCACAGCATTTTTTCCTCTCTGAAAAGCTGGTTTGGATTTTGGATTTTCTCTCTTGGGAGAGCATCACTTCAAGCTTATGTTTCACCTCAAAAAACTATTCATTTTCCTTTCTTTAAAAATTATCTTCAAAAGAACAGGAAGAAAATACCAAAACCCTTTTAAATGGCCAGAAGATGAATCTACAATCCCCTTAATGGTAAAGACCTGGCACTCTAGAAATACCATTTACTGCCAGGCTCCTGAAGACCACAGCTACAAAGGGAGCTCTGAGGAAGGAGCCTTGTACGGCCACTGCAGCAGGACAGCAGAAGCCCAGGCTGTGGGTTCACTGGCCATTGCCAGGGCAGGAAGGGCAGAAGGCCATTTCTGTGTGCTCGCATCCTTGGGTTTTAAGTTCTTAAGCACAGAGAAGCTTTCCAGTGTAAAATATTCTGAGAAAACACTCATTTTTTATTATCCCTGTGTAGCTCAGAGACACGGAGTCAAACCACCCTCCTCTTGCCTCCCATCTCTTCCCCGACCCAGTCTGCTTGCTTGCTGCTGGCTGATTTTGTTGCAAGTGGAGCTGATGAACGTCGAGCTGCAGCCCTGGCTCCTGTCGGGGCCCTGTCCCTCCTGCTCCTGTGGGTTTTGGGGCCCTTTGCCTGCCCGCCGTGGGGTGCAGCCCCACGGGGCAGAGGGAGCCGGGAGCTGCCCGGGGCAGGGACCACAGCCCGGGCACTGGGCAGGGATGGGGCTGGAGCAGGTTCTTACACCCCTGGCTTGCAAAGACACAGTCTGGGGCGACGCCCTGCCGTGATTCACCACGGAAATGTTTCTTTATCTTGTTAGTAACGGGCTGTGATGAAACGAGGCTGGTTCCCTGCTCAGCTCGGCCGCGTCGCCCTGCTGCCTGCGTGACCCGCTGTGCTCTGCCAGTGGGGGATAGCTGTGTGCTGAGGAGGTCACAAAATGCAGAAAGCGTGTGGAAACGCAGCCCCCAGTGCTCCTCGAGTTCTCTCTCCATGAAAAAGGAGTTGCTGGCTGGCTTTCTGCTGTTAGCATCAATGTCATCAGGTTCCCCCATCTGACCAGAGACCTTTGGTCCTTTGCAGCCTGACAGGTAGCGTACGTGTGCACGTGTACAGATGCAAACAAGCAGCAGGAACTGAGGCCAGCACAGCTCCATCCACAAACATCTCTGCTATTTATAATTATAGCCATATGAAGGAGTCGAATGTTTCAGAAACTTGAAATTGCCTTTGACAAGCTTCTGAGACACATCTTAGTTAGCACCATGTCACTGGGCGCTCCGAACATTTCCACAGTTCTTCTCACTTCTGGAAGTTATTCCCAGTGCTTAAAGGCAATTTAAGGTCTCTGAAACAGGAATGGATCTCCCTTTCCACAACACACTGCCATCCACCTCCCTGGTTTTGGAGCTTCTATAGTAAAATGTAACAGGATTTTTTACCAGCAACTCATGGGCTAGTTCCCGTTTCATCTCTTGAAGGATTGCTCAGCACTTGGCAGATTTCTCTGGCTTTTGTTCGAGGGCCTGCAGCTTTACCAGCAGGAGTGGAGATGCCCAGTTTTACTGGCCAGGCAGGTTCCTCCTGGCAGGAGCAGCCACCTCAGTTCTCCCAGGCGTGCTCTGCTGGTGGAGCTGGGAGGAAAGGTTCTGAGGAGCAGAGTTACACTGTTTGTGTTCTGCCCTTTGTATCTGGGGGCTCAGCTGGACTTCATCATGTTCTTAAGTATCATATAATTGTGAACAAATCCTCTGTAGTAGCTTTCTCCATGTATTACTGAGTTTTCTTGCTCCTCTCCAGTGCTGCATGGCAGTTCTGGGCAGAGCTTCTCTAGATTTTGCTGCATTTGAGCATCTGCTGCTGCAGCACCCCGGTGCTGGGCGTTGTGTGGTTCCCCTCACTCCAGGCTGTGGCGTTGGGTGTTTGCTCCCACCGTTCACGTGAGGGACAAATGGGCTGGCCCAGCCTGTGTCCAGCACATACAGGGTAAGGAAGTGTGAAATGGTGAGGAATCCATAACCTTAGAGCCACTGGGGAAACTGAGCACTGCGAGGTGAAAAGATGAAGGATGGTTTATGCTGATTGACAAATAAGATGCCTTTTTTTTTTTGTTCTTTTCTGGTTGCATGCTTAGCCTTGAAATTTCTTAAATAGCTCGACTGATTAAGCATCATGAAATGGTGATATTGTTCCCTCTGCATTCCTTCCTCAAATCTGGACTCTGTCAACAGAGGATAAATAATCCTGGCTTCAGGTACCATCCTGTCCACTCCTCTGAACTTTTTTCCCCTCTTCCCATCTCTTTTGCAGATCTTGATGAGTGCCAGGTCCACAATGGGGGCTGCCAGCACAGATGTGTGAACACCTTTGGATCTTACTACTGTGAGTGCAAGCCAGGCTTTCGCCTGCACACGGACGGCAGGACCTGCATTGGTAAGGCAGTGTGGGCTTTCTTGGGCATCTCTGGTTCTTCACAGCCCCTGTCCTGCCTGTGACTGCAGGGCACTGTACACACAGTGCCTGCACTGGCTCACGTGCGTCCTCTGTGCAGGGAGTGTGAGAGGTCAGTGATGGGTGGATCCTGCCTTTGCTGCTCAGGATCCTGGTACTCTTCCCTAAAATGTTTCTATTAATTACTGGATCTTTCATCGTTCTTCAGTGTGGACATGTACAATTTTGACTTCTTTGCAGTTCCTGAGTTTATTCTAGTTCAGGAGAAGTACCTTCCAGTGCTTTGGTGCTTTTGCTGCAGGGTTTATCAGAGACAGCATTTTCATAACGAATACCCAAACTAGATTATGAAAAGGTTCACATCAGTCTTCACTTCTACCTCCCAACGTGATAGGACAGACAAGTAGAAATAAGCACAGCTATGTACAGAACTGTGGCCATAACAAGCTCAAAACCCTCTTCCCTGGGATGCTGGTCATGCGGCTGCTTGGATGGTGCGTGTCCAGACATTACAATTCAGATGCCAGGTCTGGCTTGCAGTTGGTTTCTGGGCCAATTTCTTGAAGTATTGTTGTTTGCGTGCCCCAAACCAGAGGCTCAGAGACACCAGGGTGGAGCTTGGAGTCTGCCTTCCAGCATCTGCTGCTGCTGGTTTTTTTATTAAACCACTTCTCCCTTGCAGCGTTGTTTGACACATTTTTTTCATTTTTTGAGGGGTATTTTCATGCAAGTGGAAAGAATTCCTGGGCCATGGTATTACAAAGGCCATTTGCTGTTTTCTCTCAGAATATAGTCACGTTCCAGCATTTGGTAAAGACTCCTGTGTGAGCCTGTGTGTTCCAGCTGGGAATGGTGATGTGAGCAGACAAAATGCCACCTAAGGGAATAGTGCCCATGCCCAGCACAGCCCCACCTGCACAGCTTTCCACAGCTGCTCCCACTATACCTACACCTGAGGTGCACCTTCACCAAATCCCCTGTATTTCACTGCAAAAATTGGGAAGCAAAAGGCTCACAAATAAAGAAAAAAGCCAATCCTGCCCAGCCCACTGCCCGAGCACAGGAGGTACACTTGTGTTCCTGGCTCTGCTTTGCTGCTGTTTGCATGTAAGTGTGTATGTGGTCTGTCATCTAATAATTGTCTTCATAATATGTAGTTCTCTTTTTTTGTGGTGTGCAGTGATTCTGCTGCCTCAGCCTCATGGAATAAAACACGAGACAAACTGAAACGAGGAGTGTTCTCAGCAGGGTCAGCCCCAGAGGGGAAAACAATTTCCCGAGAAAGTATGAGAGGCATCACTCTAGGGAGGAATGGCTTGTTTAAAAGCAATTTCCATCCTTTGCCCTCGCTCTGGAGGTTTACCTGCTGGGTGGCTACCATGTGCAGAGCATTTCTGGGCAGGCAGAGCTTCCCTGCTCCATCCTGCCTGTGCCGGGGCTGCAAACCTGCTTCACATTAAACTCCTGAGCAAGCATTTGCCATAATGAAGCAAACAGCGTTGGAATTCGTCTGCCAGAATTTAGGGGTCTCTATTCATGAAACCTGATCTACTGCGGGAGTAACTCGGGCAGTCTCTGGAAGCTCTGGGGAACGGAGCTGGCTGGATCTGCTGTTAGTTCAGCAGTGCCTGTACCCCTGCGAGCCACACAGTGCACGGGGAAGTAGATGCAGACCGGGCAGGGCAAGTAAAAACTCTCCTTACATAATTGTCCAGTACTGTTTCTGAAGTAACAGCAGAGCAGACCTCAAAATGTGGCTTTCTTGCTTCAGGACTGGTGGTTTTTGTGCTTTTGTGACAGCAGTGTGCACGTGTATGTACGTAGCTCACGCCTCTGTTACAGCCCTGCACTAACCCACTAGGCCAGGTGTGTGCAGGGCTGGAATGAAACAGCTCTTCCTAGTAAAAGCTCTGAACAGAGCACAGACTCGAAGGAGACTCCTCTGCTGGTGTTTAGTGTTTACCTCTGCCCTCCATGTCCCCACAGATTAAGCTGCCTCGTGCCATGACTGCTCTGTCTGACACTTGTTCCCAGCTCTCAGCGTGCAGCCCAGGCAGCTTCCCAGGGTCACACCGTGGTAATCCAGGAGTGTGCACACGCTTCTCCTCACAAGTACATGCAAGTGGTTCTTTCCTCTAGTGCTTGCTCCACATAAATATTTACACTGTGAAGTCAGGGGCTTTGCTCTGACTTGATCTTGGAAATCAGACGGTTTTTATTAAGTCAGAATTCCTGACAAGAGTTACCCGTCAGCGAGCGTGGGGCATGGGCAGGAGCCCTCACTCAACACACTCTCCCCTCACACTTTCATTTTCCTGCCTCAGGAGTCCTTTCCTGGGGAAATGGAAAGAGTTTTCTCACACTAAATGCTGAGCTGGAGGCCAGCTGGAACAGGATGGTAGAATAACAGACGGCTGAGCCATGGAAGCAGTGTGAGCACCCATCAAAGCCATTGCCGGCCTGGGGACCCATGGCAGGGTGTCCCCTGGAGCAGAGGAGCTCTTCAGTGAGCATGGTGCACCACAGCCTCCCTTCGTGGGGAAAATGAGACAGCTGAGCTTGTACCAGATCAGGAACTGCCCTGCAGTTGTTGTGGGGCTGGTACCTGCTCAGCTGTGCTGTACAGCAGAGCTGGAGCCGCGGCGTGGCCGGGGAGGCGTTTGTCTGGGCAGGGAACAGAGGGGTGCCCAGGAGCTGCTTTCCTGGGCTGAAGGTGGCAGGAGCTGGTGGGTTTTGATCTGGAGGACCTGAACCACATTTCTTCAGTCCTGCAAAGTTTCAGGCACTCACTTGACTTCCATCAGGAATTTTTTTCCCATGCGTGGTTCTGAGGGATTAGGTGGACTGATGAAAAGTGCATTTTTTTTCTTCAAGTTGGGATATCCTCTAATTTTGCTGGAGAAGTAAGATTCAGTGCTGCTAAAGCAGAGAAAGGATTGCCACTAAATAAAGAAGGGAACTGGCTAGGAATAAAGAGACCTGGAGCCAGTGAGACTCTGCCATCCATTCCCCTCTGCTCCAGAAATGCTCTGCCCTTAGAGACAGGGATGTGATCTGGGCCAGGGCTGGGAGGCTTCAGCTTAGAGCTGGGTCAGGCATGGAGATGGCTTTGGGGAGCTGCTGGCAGCCCCAGCCAGCAGCAGAACAGGCCAGGAAGCAGTCTGGAGACAGAATATGACTATTGCCATGACATTTCTAGTTCAGGTCTGTACAACCACGGATGCAATTCTTTAAATGTTTTCCAGACCCCACAAACCCCACAGAGGTTCAGTTAGGGCAGCACTGCCTGCAGTGGGATGCTCCAGGACTGCTGGTGGCTGTTACCCCAGGAGGGCAGGACTGGGCGAGGAGCTCTGCTCTTAGGGCTGGACTGGGGTAACTGGTCCTTTCCACCCTCTGCCTCAACTGTTATTCCAAGCTTGCAATGGAAAGTCAAAGTCTATTTTATTCCTGAAGGTGTCAAAGAATTGAAAAAGAGATAAAAAAATCTCTTGCTGCTCTCTTTTGATGGTTTTGCACCTTTGCAGTTGTTGGCACCTTTGTGCTTGGCATTGCAGATGGCAGAGTGAGGCACAATGCAGGGGAGAAGCAGCAAAAGTTTTAGCAATTACTTAGGCACTTTAAAAGCAATTTCCTATGAAATCTAATGCAGGCCCATGTAAAGAACTGTTTAAATTATCACTTGTGTTTTGTAGGATTGGAAGAAACATTTTTGCCTTTAAAAGCATTTTTCTTCACAGGTGTTGGTACCTTTTACATTGCTGATGCTTTGGGTAATCTGCAGCTCAGCTGGGCAGGACTCTTTTATTGCCTCTTTGTTGGTCAAATAAAGCAAGTCCCTGATGATTTTAATCCAGAAGGGAGGGAGAGAAAGAGCAGACATTTCTATTGAAAGTGAAACAGAACAAAAGGAGTCATTGGACGTCCTGAAATTACCTCTTTCTTTATCAGAACCACATGGGCAGGAGGCAGGAAGCTGACATCTTCAGGTCCTTCTCCACTGCTTCAGCAGAGGGATGAAATACAGTCCAAAGCAAAGAATTTAATCTGAGCCAATTGCTTTTGTTGGCCTGCAGAGTGGAGAGATGGTCTGTATTAACACACAACATAGTTCTGGAAATTGTCTGAGGTTAGAATAAATCAGTTTGGGATTACATGATGTATCCCTATTTATAATAAGAGCACTTCAAATGAAGAAATCTCAAATATAGCAGCAGTTTATATAGCGAACAAAAGGGCTTTGTGTGGGCTTGAGCTGTGTGCACAGAGGGTAGCGGGCCGCCTGTCCTTTGTAGAGGTTTCCCCTTTGCATGTGTTGTGCAGACAGCTTTCCCAGTTTGGAAGGTGTGACCTTCCCTTTGCTCAGTGGCACACGTCTCGGGCGTCCCTCAGCGTCGCTGGGTCTGGCTGAGGTGGCAGGAGGGGACGTCCCACTCGGGTCCAGTTCCAGCTGCTCACGGTCACTGTTGAAGTGTTGGCTCACTGCTGCTGGTGGCAAATCACTTGAATCTGTAGGAAAGGTGATCCAGATGGGAGAGAGGAGACACTGGAGTGGAGGAGCCTGAGCCAAACCAAGTGTTATCACCACGGTGGTGTGAGGGTTCCGCTCCAGCTCAGCACACCCCCATCTTCAGCACTGCCCAGCCAGCTTCTACCCGGAGCTTTGGGGCAGCCAGGGAGAGAGAACAAGGATGTGAAGCTGCTCACAGCCCCCAGGCTGAGCCAGGGGCCCTGAGCTGCTCCCAGAAGGGGCAGGATGGCTGCAGGGGCTGGCTCCAGCTCGTCCCACTTTGTCAAGTTCAGCTGGAGGGTACAGAGCTTAAGTAATTCTGTTATTAAATTGAGTCCCGTGTTAGGATGCTCCTTCATAACCAGTAGTGACAACATCCTTTTCATCCCTTTTTATCTGTTTCCCAGGCCCGAGAGGGTCAGCAGCTAGGAGCGAGCATCTTCCAGCAGCCCCGTGCTCCCCCCGGCAGCGGGGCTGGAAGGAGCCCTCGTCCCTCTCGCAGACGATGAAATATCATCTGCAGAAAATCTGTCTGAGCTTTAATTACAAAAAGCTGTGTGATGTACAAGATGACACTGGATTTGGCAACGTTGTCACAGAAATGTTAAGCTAGGAGAAGCATCTGGGAATGGAAACATTTTTAGAGTGGTTCTGTAAACAGCAAAAAAAATAAAAAGCAGTAATTAAAACAAGGCCCGCAGTGAGGTCTGCTGGCTGCAACTGAGAGGAGCCAGCTAAGGAGACCCAGAATAGAAAGCCCTTGCTTTGATGGAAAGACACCCAAACCAATTTTAATGTGTTTCATTTGTTTCATCTTACCATTCCTGATTCTTAAATCAGGTTAGTTCATATCTCAGGAGGACGGTGGTGCCGCAGGAGCCGGTCAGAGCCCCGGGGGGCTCTGTGGGATGCTGCAGGACACGGCTGCTTTGCTAACCACATCACACTTGTGCCACCAGTGCTGTGTCACTGACGAGCACTGTACAGCCAGTGATGCCACCACTGCTTCCCCCTGCATGAGTCTCTTGGCAGAGGAAGGCTCCTGGTTCCCATTACCTGTGGTGGCTGAGGCAATGGCTGGCCCCTCTGTCATGGTGTGCAGCACAGCACAGGGGCTCACAGGGGCTGCACTTCACTTGAAGAGTACGTTTGCTAGCAAATAAGCTGTACTAAAAGAAGCACAGAAGGAAAGAAGATCCTCTGCAAGTCCCTCGTGCTCTCTGCTTCACTCTTTACATTCCCTTAGTGGTCCTCAAACAGCATCAGTTCAGATTTGTGTAGGTGGTTCTCGGTTGTGCTGAAGCACCTTGGCCAGGTGGACTCCCTGGAACAGACACGTGTCCCTTCGGCTGGTGGCTCCTGCTGCTGGGGCTGGGCAGTGCCACGGCCCACGGGTGGAGTGCCCCAAGTTCCCTCTGTCGTCTGGGAGTGGTTCTTGCCATCACAAAGCTCCATCACCAGGTGGCTGCCGTGGGCACCAGCGTGGGCACCGTGCCTCAGAGCCTGGTTCCGTGCCACCCAGAGAGACGCTGATCTGCCCTGTAGAAATCAGGTTTTTGGAAGGTCTGCTGCATCCAACCTGACAGTATTTCTGTCTGCTTAAATCTGCTATGAGAAAGAAGAACCTGGGCTTTAGGTTTTCCCACTCTGAAAAGTTGTCTTGTAGGGGTAAGCAAGGAGGGCAGTTATTTAGAGTGCACATTCGTATGAATAGCTGCACACTGGGAGGTTATTTCAGACGTAAGATGTGTTGGCTTGTTACATATTGGCTCAGTACTTTTCCCATATGAAGGAATGTTTTGGCAGGCATTAGCATCATTTTACTTGTTTTTTAAAAAAAAGCACTCCAACAAGCTCATTATTTATGGGTATTTTTGAATTTATGTTATTAAATACTTTAATATATCAGAATATTTTTAAATGACCACCCATCTCTGCTAAAGCTCGAGGACTCTAACTCTGACCCATAACTTTTCAGGAACGTTGAGTATTTCTGTTGTTTCCATCCAAATGCATTAAAGGAAACAATGTCAGCACAACTAACATAAACTGATAGTCCTTGCTCCAGCCATATGTTGTGTATGGCCATACTTTGACCCTATTAAGTCACATTTATTCCCTCAAATAGTTTTTAGTTAGAGCCATACAATGGGAGGTTGGTTTTTAAAAGCCTGAAACGAGCGAGCTCCTCAGCTCTGAGTCAAGGCATGGTTTTTGCCTTTTATTTTCCTCCTGTGCCAAATATTGGTTTTTCACTAATATACAAGAGAGGCTTAACCAAATTACTTTCATTCTTTGCTTATTGAAAACACTCAGCTGGGGCACTCAGAGGGGTGCCACACACCCACCCACCACCAGGCTCTGGTACCCGATGCCAACCAGCCCAGCCAAGCCATCTGCTCCTCCCCTCCCTGGGCACGGGTGTCCCACAGACCCTGCTTCCCTTGGGATTCAGGGACCTCGTTGGAAGCAGAGACTTTCACTAGCACGTGCTTCCCAGGCTCTCGAGGCTGCTGAGGGCACTGTGATTACCTGAAGTGTTAGTTTGTGGGGCCATGTTTTTCATTAGAGATATTTTTAGCTTTCTTACAAGATTCCGTAGAGTCAGCACATGAGTTTATTCTGGAGTTTGAAAAATAGGTCAGAAGCATGTGAGCCCACAACTCATCATGACCATTCTGCTTATGGAAGCCAGCTCTGGGTTTCCAGCCCGGTCTGTGGCCAGGTCTGAGCTGTTGCAGCCCCACAGCTCTGATGTGCAGCGTGTTGCATTTCGTGCAGTCGCATCTCCCAAGAGGAGGAACAGACTTTAAAGGCCAGTTTCCCAATTCTTCTAAGGGACACCTCTTTTAAGAGCAGTCTCCGAGCTGCTCACTGATTGAAGAGTAGGTCAGCCAGCTCAGGAGACACGCAGTGGTCTAAGAGGAAGCTTTCATCACTTTGGAGGCATGTAATTACCCCAAGCTGGCTTATCTACCAGAGTGTGCGAATCCTGCTCCAGAAAGTCCTTCCCTGCTTTGTTTTGTAGCCCAAATTTCTCCTGGTCAGTGGTCCTGGATAGCTGTGCTCCCCTCAAACTCTGCAAGGTGCACACATCTCCAGTCGAACATCACACTTTTGCTGCTTGTCCTGCAGAGAAGTCCTGGACTGTAAGAGCAGAGATGGGGGGAGGAGGCTGTTAAGGCTGATTAATGATGGCAAGCTTGCAGAGGGAAGATAGCCACAGGCTCGCTCACAAGATGTTTTCTGCCGTAGCCAAGGCAAAGCCTTCTGCTGGCTGGCTGGCTGAGCTGCTTGGGGCAGGAGAGCGCCTTGCGCAAGGCCACACAGAAGGGCTGTGGCACAGCCAGGAGCCCGGCCGGGACCCTCAGCTCTGCGTGGAGTTACTCCTGGCTTCCCTGCAGAGAGCTCCCAGCCAAGGCACGGAGCCGGGGGCTTTTACACCTGATCTCTGGAAGATGCAACTTAAAACGTTTTTCCTTAAACATTCCCAGAGCTGGCAGTGCCTGCTGGGCTGTGCCCCGGGGGGGTCGATGCCTTCTGCACAGCACAGAGCCAGAAAGTCAGTTTTCCATATCATTTAGTTACAGGAAAGCCTGAAGATGCCAGGATGCAGCTCTGAGCAGTCAGTAAGCTGAACTGGCCGTGGCATTGCACCTGCAGTGACTGTCTTTGAGGAAAACGATGAGAATTTCAGCAGTAAGGCAGCACAAGGAGCCTGCTCGCTGGCACAGGCTCCCTCTGGAGAGGGCTGATGCCTGTTGGGAAGGGCAGCAGGCACCAGCTTCCCTCCCCAGGATACTGCAGAGCACCTAGCCCAGACCCCCGCATCCTGGTCCCACCTTCCAGGAGAGCTGCTGGGAGCTCTTTTTGTAGAAAAGAATGATTTTCAGCTGCTACCTGACACTGCTGAGCCGATCTTACCTTGAAATCCTGAGGGGGGTCTGTCTGAGGTCCCTCCCTGCGTGCCGCAAACAAACAGAGTTTCTACAGTGCTCTGTGTGCAGTTTGCCCTGGCCCTGTGCGAGAGACTCGTCCACGTGCCATGGTTTTTGTGGTGAACGTTCTGCCCCTTTGCCTCACAGCTGTGAACTCGTGTGCCCTGAACAACGGCGGCTGTGAACACGACTGCGTGCAGGTGACGCTGGCGCAGCACCGCTGCCAGTGCCGGCACAACTTCCAGCTGCGGGAGGACGGCAGGCGCTGCGCCCGTGAGTCCCCTCGAGCACGCCCGGGGAGCTGGGGGGGCACAGCATCACCCTGGCGCTTTTTTAAGGGCAGCTGGGAGTCGGGGGGAATAGGGAACAGGCACTGGCATGCTCGGGTGTCACGCAGGTCAGACGAGGTGGGTTCCTCCCCAGAAAAAACTCTGCATGTTATGTTGTCGTGGACGTATTCTGCAGTTTGTTCTGGAAGGCCAGGAAGGGCTGAAGGAGCGTAGCCAACAAAAATGCAATTGTCTGAAGGCCACACTGCCGAGAACACGGAGGAACAGCAGCGTGCCGCAGCGGGACGGGATCCTCTCCCTCTGCTTGCAGACAGCTTTCTGGCTGACCTGCTCCCGGCTGCAGGAGGGAGAGAAGCTGAAGGGGATGTAGAGCAGAAGTTTAATCTCCTCATTCATAGCAGTTGGCATTCAGAAAGCAGGAGGGAAGTCTTTAGCTGTGAAGTTGCTAAGGGAAAAGGAACAACTGGGATATCGAAAATGCTGCAGTCAGTAGGATTCTGTAGCATCTGTGCAGCTCCTGGAGCAGGTCAGAGACTGGCAGACCTCTTGGTAGCAGCAGAAAAAGCAAGTTTGCCTGGCACTTGCACTCTCAGCTTGGTAGAGGGATGTGCCCAGGCCAAGCTTCTGCTGGCAAGGTTTTACTCAGATTAGCACCTGCCTTCTGCAGGATCTTACACCATGTAAATCCTGCCTAGATGGAGGCAGGCAGAGAGCAGCAGCAGAGATTCTGGTGGAGAATGGTCTCTCGTGGATCCCAGATTTTTTTTCTGGGCATAACTGCTTGATGGCCTGTTCTCCTGTAACCATAATGCCAAGAGGAGCTGGACTGGTGTGCACTAAGCCTGCCTCTGCCCCGCAGTGAGGAACCCCTGCACGGACAGGAACGGGGGCTGCATGCAGCGCTGCCACAGCCACCGAGGGACAGCCCGCTGCCAGTGCCACCCTGGCTACCGCCTGGCCCCCGACGGCAAGGCCTGCGAAGGTGAGAGCCCCACAGCAAAGCTGCCCTGCAGGAGAGCAGCTGGGTCTCGGGGGGGAGGTGGTGCTCAGTGGTAGTGACTGTCAGTGTTTGTGCGTGTCACGGAGCGATGCGCGAGTCTCCCGGAGGGGCAGCTCAGCAGCACTCAGCTGACCCCTGTCCCAGAGCCCTGAGCTGTCTGGAACAACACCTGAGTCCCATGTGATCCAACTTCCTAGGAAGTTTTACCATAAATATGAACTCTTAACTCTGTTTCCTAGTCTGGACCCCAGTGAAGAATTCAAGGTGCAGGAGGACAGTGAAAAAACTCAATAGTAGCCATTGTCCCTTTGAAAGAATGCCCGTGGCTCTGCCTGCTTGCCTCACCGCCTGCTCCCCTCTTGCAGATGTGAATGAATGCCTGACTGGCCTGGCCATGTGTGCACACCAGTGCCTCAACACTCGGGGCTCCTTCAAGTGTACCTGCAACCCGGGCTACGAGCTGGGGGCGGATGGCAAGCGGTGCTACCGTGAGTACTGCACGCAGCCCCCACCCCGGGCAGGGTGGGAGGCAGGTTTGCTTCTGCAGGCAAGTGTCTGTGCACAGTCCTCTGTGAACTGGCAGGGCCAAGTTTCTTCAAAAAAAATGCTGTATTTCACAAGCCAGTTTGGGGCTGTTTACTCCCCCACCATGATAAAAAAAAACTTTGAACTTTAAAGTTACCATGAAGCTACATTTGCTAGTTTAGACAATATATTTGGAGCCATTTGGCTCCAAACAGGACAAGTTCTGCTCCTGGGGACTTTGTTGGAAGATTTCAGTCAGCTGCAGATGTGTAAGAAGGAATTGAGCTAGTGGAGTGAGCCTGTCTGCTCCCATCAAGAGAAGAAATAAACACTGTTGTGCAAGAATGAACCAGATTGTCCCTTCAGCTTGGTTCAGCTCACACATACCAGCAGGGCTGGTCCAGGGCAGAGCTATCAGCACTGAGCACTGGTAGGCCCCTCACTGCTGAAAGGCACCATGGCAGTCCCAGTGCTGGCAGCTGGTGTTACTGGGAGCCATGGTGCTCCTCCTGCAGAGCTGCTGCAGCTCTCCCTGGGAGCCTGCCAAGGGTACAAGGGTAGGGCTTTGCAGATCACAAATAGGTCTCAAAAGGCATCAAACTGAGAGCAATGTGAGGAACTAGACTGATGATATGCTATTTAAGAGCTTAAAGCCTGTACAGACCTTCCTTCCTAGGAATAGGGTTTATCTCTGGCTGCATATTCTGTAAAGTACCCGTGGCTCAGTTTGACATGCAACTGCCCATTCACCTGCAGCTGCAGGTCAGCCAGCAAGGCTTGCAGAGGATTGGATTAGGAAGCCACATCTATGCCTAATAAGCTGCACCTAGCCCTGTGGCTGTGCAGCAGGGAAGATGACTGTTTATGGCTTCAGCTCACTAGCCCACAGGGGACAAAAATGTCAGTTTTATTGCTGCTCAAGTCTTGGCTTTCCAGGTAAGCCTGTGGTATAAGATGGCAGCCCTGGAGGGTCGCTTTTAACAGCAAGGACAGTGGAAGCACAAGCCCCACTCACTGTCTGACATGGCTTCTCCAGTTGTGACTCATGGCCATAATCATTGACAACACCTCTACTTTGGTCCCACCTGCAGAGTTCAGTAGCCTTGTATGAGAAGTCTCTCCCTGCCCCTCCCAGCACGTTTCTTTTATGAAAACCATTTCCTCTCACATTAGTAAGGAAGGGCAAAGCAGAGGGACTGTGTGTGTGTTGTGAAAGTCTTCCACCATGGCACAGGTCTGGTTTATGACATTCACAGATCCATTAGAAAGCCTCAAGCTCCCCTTATTTCATCCTCCTTGAGTCTGAACACACTGAAAACTCAAAAACGTTCTTGTTAGCACCAGTTGTTTACCCAAGGCTCAGGACCAAGTCAAAGCTTCATGGTACAAGTTCCTTTTAGTTTAAGAAAGCTTAATTAACTAGACTGAAGTTTACATGAACTTTGCCAAGCTAAGATCATCTATGGCTGCTATTGATGTTTGTACCTACCCTTTCTGACATGTCAGCAGTGACCATTTCTAGCTGTAGGCACTGGGCACTCCCACAGTTAGCTGTATTCTGCTGCTCCCATTCCTCGCTGGCATCAGAACAGCTCTGTACTTGAAGACTGAGCCAGCTTTTGGCTGGCAGCACTTACTGCAGCTTGTCAGGAATGGGAGCAGTTCTGTCTGCAGTCTGGCTCATCACAGATTGTCCAGAGCCTGCTCAAGTGTGTCCATAAGAGGCTACACGGGGCCTTGCCTGGCTCCATCGGTTTATTTCCATGCATCGCTTCCCAGCCCAGCAGTGGCCCCTGTGGAGAACTGCTCCCATCCTGCCCCCACTGCAGATCAGCCTCCTCAGCAGGGCTCTGCACACAAACACGTGCAAGGAGCTGGGCTGGGAGGTGCTGTGCAGGTGCTGGCTCGAGCCTGGCACCCAGGGGAGGCCCGGGCCAGCACGTGCAGGGCACACAGCAGGGCCCTAACCAGGGTCCCTCTCCCAGGGATAGAGATGGAGATCGTGAACAGCTGCGAGGCCAACAACGGCGGCTGCTCCCACACGTGCCACCACACCAGCAACGGCCCAGCCTGTACCTGCAACTTTGGCTATCAGCTTGAAAAGGACCAGAAGACGTGCACTGGTAAGGCAAGGGAAGGGTGCAGGTCTGGTTTTACAGCACATCTCAACTAACAGTGGGAGTCTGTGTGCCAGCTCTAACCACTGCCTTTGAAAGTTAAAGCTGCAGGAGCTCTGCTTTCTCCAGGTCATATAGATCCATCCTTCAGAGACTTCACTCTGAGGCAAGGAACCATGCAGTTCTCTCAGCTCTGAGCTAAGATCAGTGTTTGTGACAGGGTAGATCAGAAAGCAAGAGCCAGTGTTACAGCTGGCATAACCCTGTTTGTAAGCACCCAAACCCTTCAGCAACAATCTCAAACTGAAAATCACAGTTCACTTCCCACAGGCCTCTGGGATTCAGGATTCCTCCCTTGGCTGGGGAGCACATTGCAGAGGGGGATCTCCTAACATAAAGCTCACTCACTTCAAGAGGAAAAGGAGAATATTAGCTCAGCTTTTGGCAGTCAGACCAATAAATCTGACCAGAACTAGTCATAGAGCAATTTTAACAAGTCCTGTCACCACTGCAAAGTTTGATGTGTATTAACATCTAGTGCCCTTTGTTTTTTATTTAGATATCAACGAATGTGCCACCGGCTCTCACTGCTGTCAGCAGGACTGCTACAACTACCCCGG
>NW_008589356.1:0-1328 GCF_000691845.1 Merops nubicus
AGCTCCACGCTGGGGCCAGGAAGGAGACAGGACACAAGCAGGAGGGGTTTGAGTTTATAAAAATAACCGTGAGGGTTTATTACAAGAAAAAAAGAAAAACACCAAGGATTTACAGAAAGAGACAGGTGACATCTTGGGGACTTTGGTGGTGGCCATCAGCCCAGCTGGACCTTCTCCAGATCCACAAAGAAAGGGGGGACAAGAGATGCTGGGACCAGGGCCACCTGCCTGGCACCTGCCCTGCTGCTCAGGGGCCAGGCTGCAGATTTCAGCTCCAGGGGTTCCTCAGCTCCCCTCCCCACACCATCATCATCTTCAAGGTAGCTTCTTCCTCCCATCAAACTCCAGCTCCCAAAGGCTGCTGCTGTTAATGGCCCAGCCCTTCGGAGGAGGCCCATACACCCTTCCCAACATGGTCTGTATCAAACCTCGGGACTAATTAAACCCAATTAGCCCAGCCCAGAGCATCACTGACTGTGGAGGGAAGGGCTCCTGGGCACCAGGACATCTCCAGCCCCAGGTGCTTCCTTGTCCACCAGCCCCAGCAGGTCCCGGGCCGTGGCCGGGGGGTGGTGACATGGTGACAGGTCTGGCTGGGTGTGACACCTCCCCAGGACTTTGGGAAAGGGCTGAGAGTGGAGCTGGGGTTCAGGCACCTGCCTGGGGGAGCTCCCGGGGGACTGCACAGGGAAGGAAGGACAGATGAGGCCTCAGATTCCCCAGGGGAGGAGCTGGTGCCCAGCCGTGGCCAAGGCCAGGCTCTGAGCACCCTGCTCTGCTGGGAGGGTCCCTGCCCCTGGCTCTCCAGATGAGCTTTCAGGTCCCTGCCAGCCCCACCCGGGCTGTGCCTCCCCATGGTCCTGCTCCAGCCCCTCCCCTCCAGAAGGACCAGGCCATGCTGAGCAGGACACACCTGAATCCTGCTCCATGCTGCAGGAGCCCCCACGTGTTCTGCAGGCAGCACGCAGCAGAGGGACCTCCCATGAGAAGACCACTCTTCCCCCCATTTTACAGCCATTCCAGGGGTTGCAGGCCCACAGCTCCCTGGCTTTAGGCAGCTCCTTGCCCTGTGCTGCGTGGGCAGGACGGGCTGGGCAGAGCCAGCCCATGGAGCACATCCTGCCCTCTGCACTGCCCTCCCTCCTCAGGGCACAGAGCCTCAGCTGCAGCAGGGGCAGAGTCACAAACCAGGGTGTGGTGGAGTGGGAAGGGACCTTCAGAAGTCACCTGGTCCCACCCCCTGCAGGGAGCAGGGACATCCCCAGCCAGAGCAGGTTGCTCAGAGCCCCGGCTCCTGCTCTCCCTCGGGGGATTGATCCTCATCCTCC
>NW_008589356.1:1366-13722 GCF_000691845.1 Merops nubicus
TGCTTGGGGTGAGCTGCTGGACCAGGGGGTTGGATAAGATGATCTCCAGAGGTCCCTTCCAGCCCGACACTGGGATTCTGGGATTTCAGAAAAGGCCCCTTCACCCCACGCATGGGAGGATGGGTTGTGCCTAGTGAGCAGCTCAGCTGGGAAGCCAGAGCACCCCCCTGCAGAGGGCACTGACAGCAGCTCTGCTGAGGTGCCATCAGCACGGGAAGGTGCAGGTGGCTCTTCACACAAGCAGTTTCTCTCTCCCTGCTGCAGCACAGCTACAGCTGCTCCATGAGACACCAAGACCCTTCACACTAAAGACCTTCCCAACACCAACACCAGGCCCAACTCTGCATCGTTCTCCTGCAGAGCTCAAGAGCAGGTCGGCCAGACTAAAAACCAAACGTGCCCACCACCCCAGCAGCTCTGTGCTCCCGAGAGCGTTCGTCCAGGGAGGTGTTGCCAGTCCAGGGAGGGCTGTGGGCAGCAGCAGCAGAGCAGGAGAAGCAGAGGGGAGCGTGGCAGGGGTGGGTGCAGCCTCCCCGTGGCGCAGCGCAGGCCCCCAGCGCAGGGCTGCACACCAGGGTCTCTTTGGTATCAGCAGCTGAGTTTCACAGCAGAGAACAGGAGGAGAACAAAGCCACCAGCCCAGCAGGTGCCTTCACCCGTGGCTGTGCTCTGAGTGGGTTTCACCAGCCAGGCCCCTGCTGCTCTCTCCCTCTTCCAACAGTTCACGGTGTGACGTGGAACCTTCCACCTCCCAGCCTGCCTGCAGAGATCCTCTGCTGGAGGGGACCTGCCCAGGTGGAGGACGGGCTCCCAGGTGGGACAGGAAGGTCCTCGCCTCCCCCAAGGGGGTGTCCCAGGAGCAGGTATCCACAGATCCCACGGAGCTCTGCCCAGTCAGGCGGAGCCCAGGAGCTCCAGGAGGGCACCGACGGCGCCGAAGTAACCCTGAGGAGCAGAGAGCAGGGGCTCAAACACCAGCCAGGGAGGGGAACTGCAACAGCTTGTACAGGAGGGGGGAACAGGAACGAGAGGCAGGTAGGGAACGAAATGGACTCGCCCTAAAATCGCTGTGCTGGGGAGTGGAGCTGCACAGAGTCAGCTCTGCTGCCAGTGGGCTCAGAAGGAAGTTCTCAAGCATCATAAAACGGGCAGTAAAGTACTGTGGGATCAGCTGCTGGAGCAACACCCCCGTTGTGCCCCCGCCGGGACTGCACGGCACAGCCCCGGGAGCTGCCTGCCAGCAGCAGCCACAGGCCCACGCGCCTCCTCCCGAGGGCTTTTCACACAACCAGAACACACCCCTAGCACGTCACTTCACCTCGTGCTCCAGGAAAAGTGCCTTCAGCTGCCCCTTGGACCAGTAGTCCAGGGCGTAGGCCAGCAGCCGCATGGAGATGGTGTTGATGCGCAGGAAGTTGCCGACGAACACCACGCGGTTGATGTTCTGTGGGGAAAGGGGAAAAGGGGCAGGGGTTAAATCCCTCCCTGGGCTTCCAACGGGGCAAACCCTGAGGAAAGCACCAGCAAGGGCCAGGGGGGACCTGGCAGTGGTTTAAACCACTTAAAGGTGGTTTCCAACTCAACGATTCCATGAGTGAAGGGGCTGCTGGGGCATTGGGGAGGATCCGCAGGACGTGAGGAGCACCCAGAGCTCTGTCAGAAAGCAGAGCCACCAGCTCACGTCAGGACCACCTCCTCCTCAGACCCTTCCACACTACTGGAAACCCACAGATCCAGCTACAGCCCTTCTAGCTTGGGAATCTGAATAGAACTATTGATTTTGGGCCCTGAGATCCTTAGACTGGCTGGGAACCCTGAGCATCAAGTGCCACCTATTACCTTTCCTCCCAGCTCCAGCCTTTGACTCATCATTAAAAAGCTGAATGACTCTCTACTGTTAATCTGGAACAAAAGTTTTAAAAGAATTTAGAACCCCCTAACCAACACAATTCTGAAAGAAAAACCAACCAAGGAGTGATGTTTTGGCTTTAAATCAGACTTCCAGCCAAGCTTCTCAGTCCCAAAATAGTTCTTCTGAGCCAAGTCATGAACTCTGAATCTTCTCTGTTCTCCACCAAGAAGAGAAATTCCCAGTTCCTGCTCTCACTGAGGAACCAGGATCGAGTCCTGTCTGTGCCTTCACTCAGGGATCTTCCATCTCCACCTTCACTGACCTTCTCCCCAGCTTCTCAGCGTTTTGCCTCCTTTCAGCAGCAGCTGGAGGCAGTGAGTGAGCACCTGCCACGGCAGGAGGAGCCAGGAGGAAGCTTGGCCCTGGCTGCTCCTCCCCCAGGCCCAGGCTCAGAGTGGAGAGGACACCTCTGGTCTCTCATAGCCCTGTACAATGCTGCTTGACATGAATGCAACAAGGCAGCACTGTAAAGAAGCTGAAAGCACAGAGATACGGCGGCCGTGGAGGCGGTGGGGCCGGACCAGGGGGTGGGGAGCAGCTCCTAAAAACACCACAGGGAGGGTCCCACCTCTCCTCCTCCCTCAGACACCCCCAGAGCCACCCACCCACCGCTCCTCCAGCCACCAGAGAGGTGCTGTGGAACTCCTGACCACGCAGGGCACCTAAGGAGACCAGCGGCCAAACCCGACTCGTTCGCAGCACGACCTGGCCCAAGCTACACAAGGACGACGTGGGCTGAAGAACCCAACAGCAGGGGATTCACCCAAGAAGGGGAGGATGGAGCAGGTGTGGAGGGGTGCCTGCAGGGCGCTGCTGGGGGACAGGAGCCCCAGGGAGGTACCTCGTTGAGCGCGCACATGCGCGCGATGGAGCCGATGTTGTTGGTGATGGTGATCAGCGTGGCCTTGGCCAGGTCCTCCTTGCTCACAGCCTCCCGCTTCTCCTTGCTCATCATGTTCCCAAAGCTGGGGAGACAAGTTTGGGGGTTAAAGGTCCCTTTGCAGCAGAATTCCAGAAGAAAATCATAGAACCAGTCAGGTTGGAAAAGATCATCAAGTCCAACCATCAACCCAACACTGCCATGGCCACTAACCCATGGCCCCCAGTGCCATGTCCATGTGTTTCTTTGAACCCCTCCAGGGCTGGGGACTCCAGCACCCCCCTGGGCAGCCTGGGCCAATGTTCCTCATGTCCAACCTAAACCTCCCCTGGTGCAACTTGAAGCCATTTTCTCTTGTCTTATTTCTTGTTCCATGGGAGAAGAGACCAACCTCCACCTGGCTACCACCTCCTTTCAGGGACTTGTTGAGAGCCAGAAGGTCTCCCCTCAGCCTCCTCTTCTCCAGGCTGAACAATCCCAGTTCCCCAAATGGGAATTGCTAATTGAACCAAAGTGATTCATCTGGAATTCATTTACAACTGTAAGAAAGCACTTGACATTAGCAGAGGGACTGGCTGCTCTCCCGAGACACACACATCCAGTTCTCCACCCTTGTGGAATCTCCAGTGAAAACAAGAATCAGTCAAGTCATGTTTATCAGCACCTAAAGGGTGGGGGGCAAGAGGCTGGGGCCAGACTCTGCTCAGTGGTGCCCAGCCACAGGCCAAGGGGCAACGGGCACCAACTGGAACCCAGGAGGTGCCACCTGAGCAGGAGGAGAAACTTCTTTGGGGTGAGGGTGTTGGAGCCTGGAGCAGCTGCCCAGAGAGGCTGTGGAGTCTCCTGCTCTGGAGAGATCCCAAACCCTCCTGGCTGTGACCCTGGGCACCCTGCTGGGGGTGAGCTGCTGGAGCAGGGGGTGGGATGGGGTGATCTCCAGAGGTCCCTTCCAGCCCCACCCTGCTGGGATCCTGTGTTACCTGGATGCCACAGCCCAGCCTGGCAGCCCAAAGCGCTCGTAGTCTCCTCCGTAGATGTCCCGCACCAGCTTGTCCACTTTGGTACTGTCTCCATGGGACGCCATCTCTAGGGCTTCCTCAAAGGTGGAGCAGCCAGTAAGAAGGCAGCAGAGACCAAAAAAGGTTCCTCCTCCGAGGCTGCGAGGTAAAGCAAAATCAAAGTCACCCCCCTTGCTGCTGAAGAGCCAGGAGGAGCAGAGTGGCCCGTTCCCCTGAGAGCTGGGATTGCCCAGCGCTGCTCGGGCTGCCCCACTCCCTCAGCTTCTCTCTCTCCAGCAAGAGCAGTCGTGGAAGAGCAGCAGCTCCCTTCAGACCTCTTCCTCCCAGCTTGCAGCCCTGAAGGAACCCCACACCCTCACAGCCTTCTGCAGGGGGCATGTTTCTCCACGAGAAATTCATTTCCCCGTTTTACAACATCCACCTTCTTCCCAGCACTCAGAGAAGTGGATTTTAAAATAAAGACTCCTCCTGAGGGGTCACTGGAGCCTTGGAGCACAGCTGTCCAGAACTCTGGGGAGCAAAACCACGTCCTGTTCACTTTACCCTGTACACGTGCCAGTAATGATGTGTAAGAACAGCAAGATCTGTGCTGAGAGGGTTTTTTTTAACTATTACTGCTGACTTTAGAGAAATTCAGGAAAGCTTAAAAGCTGCTTTGGCTTTGCCACAAGAGCCTCATCTTCAAGAAGGGTGGATACAGCAGTCCAGCAACTGTCCAGGGAATTATGGCTGTGGCAGCATCCCTTCCTCCAAAACAGGGTGACTGCTGGGGGTCAGGCTGCAAAACTCTACGCGCTAACAGCTGCTCCCACGATCCTATTTGGGATTACCCCCCTGATGGCAAATAGAACAGCTGAGGAGCACCCACCTGGTGCCCGTCACCCGTTTGTAGTTGTCTTTGGAGTAGACGGCCAAGATGCTGACCCCTGAGCCAATGTTCACCAGCAGGAGGGGATAGGGGTTCTCCAGGTTGAAGGGGAGCTTCCTGCAGCGCTCGGCGTCCGTCGGGTTCTCGAAGTAGTAGCACTCCGAGTGCCCGTTGAACCCCACCGAGTCGATGTACAGAACCCCCTTGACAAGGCAGTCCAGCTCGTCCAGCTTGCACAGCTGCAGGTCACCCATCTGGTGGGAGGCAAACAGAAGGGAGAGGATTCAAGCAGTGCCTGGGGATCTGGAGTGTTTCAGACATCCTGAGAATCCCACCGGCTTCCAGTGGCCTGATTCATGCCCTGGCTCTGAGGGACCAGCGTGAAAAGCAAGAAGGGAGAAGGGGTTCAACTCTTTGACAAAAAAAAAATCCCTCTAAACCCACCCCCCCCAAAAAAATCCTGAAAATAAAACCAGGAAGTTATAAAGGTGCTGAGGGACATGGTTTGGTGGTGACCTGGCAGTGCTGGGTTAACAGTTGGACTCCATGATCTCAAAGGTCTCTTCAGCCATTCTACAGATTGCTCTCCCCTCATGTCACTGCCTCAGTTGCAACAAAAAGCCTCTTTCTTTGGTGTGTTTTTTTTTCAAACAAAGCACTTTCCCCACACGTTTTTCACCAACAAACAAGAACCAAACCTGTCATGGAGCCACACGATGATGTCAAATCCCAACCACCAACCTCCTTCCAGTTAATTTACCCCCAAATCTGACCAAACCTCCATCAGCTCACTCACATGCATGTTAAAAACGAAACCAGGCGAGCAAAGGAACAACAAAACAACTACTAAAGGAGTGAAAAACCAGCAATGAGGAAAAAGAAAAGCACAAGACTGAGATGGGGGATTAGTAACAAAGTCGTGCAGGAGCCCAGGCTGTGGGAGTTAGTGGTTTTAGAGCTGCAGGAACGTTCCATGCGCTCTGAGAAAAGAAAAGGCCCCGCTGGGGAGACGCAAACTGGACTCCAGGCACTGCTTCCCGAGCCAAGTTTGAGTTAGCTCTGAAAGCTCACACTCAGAGAGGTTTTAGAGCCTGCAGGGCAAGAGCTTTCTAGTTTTAAGCTTTCCAAACAAACTTCCACTACCAGATCCTACTCGTATAGAAGCCAAAAAAAATGCATACTGTGCGAAAGTCCTGCTCAAATTTGTACGCCCCGCCTCCGGTGGCACACAAGGTGGTGTGGAGGCTGGAGAAGTGCTTCTGGCTGCCCATGTGAATAAAAGCAGGCATGTCATGGGTAGGAAAGCGTATAAAGTGCAGATTGCCTTTGCGCCCACACAGGGTAAGGTCCCTGAGCTCCAGGTGCACGTCCCGGATGCCCGTGGAGCCGTAGGCTACGTTGGAGGTCAGGTATTTGCGGATGCTTTTGAGGTTTTCCACCTCCTCCTCCTCCTCTTCGGCGGTGATGTCCTTGGGCTCGAAGTACACGAGTTTCACCAGGGTGCCTCCGATGTCCAAGCCAAACCAGGGGAACACTAGAGAGGAGACAAAACCCCAGAGAAACGGGGCGTGATGCTGCCGCGCCGGCGGAGGGAGAAGCCGCCCCCAGCCCCCTGGTTTTAATCCCCAGCTGGGATTTTAATCCCCGGCTTGTTCTTCTATAAAGTTCTGGTCCGGAGCCAGAGCCCAGGATAATACCAGTGCTCTCACATCAAAGGGATGTACAAACGTTAACTAATTGCAACACGTAACTGAGGGCAGAGGAGTAATCTGAGATGCCCCAGGGAGACAAAAACAAATGTCTAATTGGATTATTTTATTAGTCCAATTCCCCCGTGGTACGAAATATGCATTAGCGTCAGGCCCAGCAACATTTACAGCTGCATTAGATAACAAGCTCCTTGGAGAAGATCAAGAGCAAACCCCCATCAGATGGAACCTGCGATTAGAGCCCAGAGCTGGAACAGATTAATATCACTATTAATGAGCTGAGGGATGGGTCAGAGCTAACGAGGTGCACGGGCGCAGGGAGACGACGCACCCACACGTTACAGCTTCAGGCAGCAGGAACAAACCTCCACGGGCTTCTTCCAAAGGGAAAAAGGTTTGGAAAAGAAGCCTGAGTGCAGCGTGCACGCTCCTAGCTCCCCTCTGGAGAGGAGGAGCTCGGCCTTGGGTAGAGTTTGTACGTGTCAGAGCCAGGGACAACAGGCCAGTGTTATTTCTGCTCCTCTGTGAGCGTGTGAGGCGAGGCAGCCCTCGCTCCTGGGAGCAGGAATCTCTCCAGCTAGACTCCAGGAAGCAGCAGCCACCCCCAGAACCCCCAGCTGCCTGAGGAAGAGGAGGGAGAGGAGGCAGAGCAGGCTGCTCATCCCCCAGACACCCCGAGGCAGCCCTGGGGAAAGCTCAACAGCACAGAAAGCAGCGCAGGAGGGGAACAGGCTCCCGTGAAAATGGTCTTCAAAAGGACCACAGACCCTCCAGGCAAGGGCTGGAGATGATGTCTGCTCTCCTGGAGGGCTGGCAGAGGTAAAACAGACCCTTTCAGAGCGTCCCAGCTCCCCAGGAGCTGCTCCAGCCACCACTTACAGAGCTATTTTTAAACCCCTCGGTTATTTTTACATATTTACTGAGGCCCCCTCCAATCACCACCAAAAGAGATCTTGAAAGAAGCAGCAAACTCTATTTCAGGAGGCTCATCCAAAGCCCAATCACTCTCTATTTCTAATGCATTCACTTCAAATAAGAACAGCCCTAAAAATAACTGTTCATGAATGAGAGAGAGAGGAATCTGAATCTGGGCCCAGGGGAGAGGGAAAGCTGGAGCAACTCAAGGACTTTTCCCATGCCAGTTCCCCATTCCACGCTCCCTAAATGAACCTCAGCACTGCAAACCCCACCAGCACTCCAGGGTGGGAAGCCCACCACGTGGAGAGAGGCTGAGCAGATGTGTCCCACCTCAAGACTCCCCAGGAAAACCCTCCTGAAGTGCTTCACAAAACCCTGAGGAGTGCTCCACTCCCAGGCACAAGGGTTGTTCTGCAGCTGGTTGTGAAGTTCACACACCAAAACTTCCAGATTTAAGGTCCTTTCCAACACAAGCCATTCTATGATTCTAATAGGGCACAAGAATCACAGACTTTGTCCATCACTTTAGGAAGTTCTGGTCACAAAAAACCCAGCAGTTCCTCAGAAACTTCAGCCCAGCTCATTCTCAGTGCTCACAGGACCTTCAGTTTTTTAATATCTATAAATTTAGTGTTTTCCTGGGGTGTTGTTAAAGCTGCTGCTGAACTGGCAGAAGACCAAGCGTGGGGTTAAGGCACTGCCTGGCACACCAGAAGACACAGCTCCTGGGGACATGGGGACACTGCCTGCAGAGCTGGGTGTCAGTGCCAGCCAGGCTGGGCTCAGGCCTCACCAGTCTTAGAATCACAGGACTATGTGGGTTGGAAAAGACCTTCAGGCTTTTTCAATGAGTCAAAGGCTGGAGCTGGGAGGAGAGGGAAGAGGTGGCACTTGATGCTCAGGGTTCCCAGCCAGTCTAAGGATCTCAGGGCCCAAAATCAATAGTTCTATTCAGATTCCCAAGCTAGAAGGGCTGTAGCTGGATCTGTGGATTTCAGCTCTGGGTGCTCCTCACGTCCTGCAGATCCTCCCCAATGCCCCAGCAGCCCCTTCACTCATGGAACTGTTTGGGTTGGAAACCACCTTTAAGCTGCTAGAGTCCAACCCTTCCCCCAGCACTGCCAGGTGCACTGCAAACCACGTCCCTCAGCACCACATCTCCACAGCTTTTCAGTCCATCCAGGGATGGGGACTCCACTGCTGCCCTGGGCAGCCTGGGACAGCCCTTTTGGGGAAGAAAAGGAGCACCCAAGGCCCTGAGCATGGCCCTGCAGAAGGCTCCTCACTGAGCAGCTGTCCCTCCATCTGCCAACAGCTCGGCTCTCCCGCCAGCAAGTCACCAGGGATCAATTCTTAAATACAGCCTATTAAGGTAATTAACTTAAACCAAATGAGTCTTAATTATGTATCTCTCATTATATACATCCCAGCCACAGGTTAAGAATCTGAGGAAGCAGCTCAAATTAACTCCTCCTGTACCATCCCATAAAGGGTTCTCCACACAGAGCACTCAAATCACCTGGGGGGGCAGGTGGGGGGCAAGAGCCTCCCCTAAAACCCTTTTGAGCCTCTGAAAGGTTTTCTCCACAAGACCTGCTGCAGCAGACAGCAGATCAAGAGTGGCAGCAGAGCTGGTGGCACCCAGGAGCCCCTGGGCAGCCCGGGGGCTGGTTTCTTCTCAGGCAGAAGGTTCTGCTGAAGTAACTGTAGAATGGTTTGGGTAGGAAGGGACCTTAAAGATCTAGTTCCAACCCTGTGCCATGGGCAGGGACACCTCCCACTAGGCAGGGTGCTCAGAGCCCCATCCAACCTGGCCTTCAACACCTCCAGGGATGGAGCATCCACAGCTTCCCTGGGCAAGAAGACACCAGCTCTAGCAGCCAAGGCCAATGATGCCAACGCTGCCCCTCTGCACCACCCTCCTTGCACGTCTCCCTTCCCAGTGCTGTGTGTTCCCACAGCACCAACTGCCACCACCCCACCACCACTTCACCTCCAAATCCCTTTGAGTTAGGCTGCAAGGCTTTTGGGGCCAGAAAAACAGAATGCCTTTATTTGTTATGTAAATGACTTCATAAAATTGGATGCTCTAGAAATAAAAAAACCTCCCCGGACGTGTTCTGGAAGCTGCAGCAGCAGCAAGATGGGAGAGGTGATATAATTAAAGATCTCCACGGTGGATTTTCTTCCTACAACAAGCAGCTCAAGCTGCATTTTGGACTGATCCTGAAGTGAGGAGCCAATTATACCAGAAGCTAAAAAGATTAGCCTGTGGAGGAGCAGCGCAGGCTGTGCCTGTGTTGGGCACATGACAACATCTCTCAGCTTATTCCAAAATATTCAGTGTATTTTCATGGAAATTATACAACTGGGGGAAAAACCCATATCCATCAGTATTTAGTGACACTAAGCCTCATATCCTCCCATCTCTCAATCCTGCTGGAAATTCACACTTCCTGCCCAGTCCCCAAAATATAAAAAGGTATTTAAAAGAAATCAACACTTGAATTCCATCCTGCAAAGGAGCTGCCAAAAGAGCCTCTTGTTTGTGCCTCTGCTTGGATGCAGAGGTACAACCCCCTCACCTCCCTCCAGCCTCCTGTCAGGAGCTGTGGAGCACAGTAAGGTCCCCCCTGAGCCTCCTCTCCTCCAGACTGAACACCCCCAGGGCCCTCAGCTGCTCCTCACAATCATGTTCCCCAGACCCCTCACCAGCTTCTCTGGACCCGCTCCAGCCCCTCAAGCTCCTTCTCATCCTGTGGTGCCCAAAACTGACCCCAGTGCTCAAGCTGTGGCCTCCCCAGTGCCCAGTCCAGGGGGACAATCCCTGCCCTGCTCCTGCTGGCCACACTGGTGCTGATCCAGGCCAGGATGCTGGTGGCCTTCTTGGCCCTGCTCCAGCCCGCTGAACGCATCACTGGCTCATACTCAGCCACCTGCCCACCAGCCCCCCCAGGTCCTTTTCTGCCAGGCAGTTTCCAGCCACTCTGTCCCAGCCTGGAGCATTGCAGGGAGCTGCTGTGACCCAGGTGCAGGACTCAGCACTTGGCCTTGTAGGTCTTTCACCTATTTCTCTTATCTTAAGGAAGATTCATTATAAGAAACCATTCCTCTGCTCATTAGGATCTTTAGGTCTATGCCTGGCACTTACCCCTCCCACTGCAAGCTGGCTGGTACCCCACAGGAACAGTAAATGTCATGGGGACATCCCCTGTACTCAGCAACTGGACTGGAAGTACCCTGGGTAAGTGCAGGTTTCAATCATGGCATTGATCATTCATGACCAGAAAAGAATTCTTCTTTACTGCCCCTGGAGCTGATAAAGCTTCTCCATTTCTGCCTGTACTAATCCCCCTGTCGAGCTCCCTTCACACCTCATCAACACAATACTCCAAAGCAGCTCAGAACTCTTACAGATCTCTGCTTCCCAGTGTTCCCAGGGCTCCTCCTCTCTCCCTTCCAAGGGAGACAGTGTCCTTGACTTCTCCTCCTCTCACCCGTGGCACGCCGAGAACCTCGGTGCCTGCCAGGGAGCTCTTCAGCTCCTGTGAAGTGCACCAAGAACCGTTTCACAGCACGGAGCTCAGACACCAGCTGCGAGTCACTTGGCTCCAGCCCAGCTCACTCCCTGGGGCTCAGCCCTGCCCTGCTCTCTGCAGAGGAACAGCCCTCGCTGCTGGGACGGACGGACGACAAGGCAGGAGGGAAGATCAGGAGCCCGAGCTGCAGCCTGCTGAAATCCTTTCATTCCTGAGGCAGCCAGGCTCCTCTGCCAGGGCATCTGCCAGCACAGGCAGCAAGACAAGCCTCAAGGTCACCGGGCGTGTTTGCCACGTACCAGCAGCAGACAAGTGGCAGCTCAAGTAGGACGTTTTTGGTCAGGAGCCCATTAAGCGGTTTGCCTCCATTTAGGCCCGAGTTTGCTTCCATTTAGGCTCACTTCAATCTTCCTTAAGGTGGGATTGAGCCTTTTCACTTCAAAATGTGATTTCCTTTGCCATGAGATGCTGTCCCTATTAAGGGATGTACTTACTCCAGCACATTTCCCTTCCAGTTACCACCAGAATTGTTTAGGAATGACAGGATATGCTGGAATCCCAAATCGCCCTGTGCTGACCTTCCAGCCCGGATCCAAATCCTGTCTTGGAAGCTGCCAGAACACTTGTTCTCCCAAAAGTCTCCCACGCCAGCCCCTGCACTGAACTTCACTGCAGCAAAGCAGAACCCAACGGCCAACTTCCACCTACACTTCCCACAGAAGACCCAGAAACTGCCCCGAGCGAGGCCGTGGAGCTGTCTATAACCACCTAACACACAGCTCTCACCCTAATTTCCATACCAGGGATCTCCGTTTCCCCACGGCTGGCTGCACCCCATTAACCAGCACATCACTAATTAACAACCCCACAGGTCCCAGGGGCAGGGTTTGCCCTGACTCCCTCCGACCAGCAGCCACGTGGGTGGATTTTCACATCCGACGCTGGTTTTGATTCACAGGACGCTCACCACTGCGGGTGCCAGGACACCCCTCTGCTGAATTTCTCTCTAATCCAACTAATTCTGGGCGAAGCAGAAAACCCCACGATTACCTCAGCTCATTAACATTCACTCCAGAACCGTTTCCTGGCACAGGATCCCCCCCTGTGACCCAGCACGGCCGGGAGATGAACGGAAGGGGTCAGGGGAGGCGGGTGAGCGCAGCCACGCTGGAATCACCATCACCAGCAGCAGCCAGCATCCTCAAAAACCTTTTCCAAACTCAAACACAACAGGGGAGCTTCCTTTTTAGCAGCTAGCAAAAAAAGATGCTATTTAAAACTCAGCATTAACACACCACCACCAACCCCGCAGTGCTGCCGGCAGACAGAGCCTGGCTGTGGGACTCGGGGCAGCTCTGGATGCCGTTCTCAGCCCGGGTTCATTCCCTGACACCCTCTGACAGCCACGCCGGCGCCATTTCACCTTCAGGGTAGGGCACCGGGGCAGAAACAGCCCCTGGGTTCCCCTTCAAACATGGCCGGAGGACGTCCCCGGCCACAGCCCCCGCGGC
>NW_008589356.1:13803-14164 GCF_000691845.1 Merops nubicus
GTGTCCCCGCTGCTCCCAAAATGAAGGCTGCCATCCATCTTGCACCTAACGTGCTCCACGGACAGGTTCTGACTCAGCCTTTCAAAGAGTGGTTCAGGGCATGGCTTTTTGCTCACAGAGCCGGGTTCGGGCTGTGCCCAGGCCCCACCAGACCACCGGGGTTCTCCCTCCCCCAAATTTACACCATCCCTTTCCTCCCTGTTGCTTTTCTTACCCCGGATAGCAGCCCACGCAGACAGCTCTCAAGCCCTGGCTCTGGCACCACACCCTGGCTCCTCAGCCCATCCTTCTGCCTCCATGTCCTCACCAGTGACCTTCCTCCTCCCTCTGGCCCAGGGTCCTCATTTCAGGCACCTCAGCA
>NW_008589356.1:14262-14588 GCF_000691845.1 Merops nubicus
ATGTCACCTTCCCACCTGCTTGTCCCCAACGGGCCACACTGGGTCCATGGCATCACCCCACTGTGCTGGGCCCTGTGTGGGCAGTCTGGGGACATGTCATCCCCTCACCATGCTGTCCCCAAACTGGCCACGCTGGGTGCATCTCACCACCCCGCTGTGCTCGGCCCTGTGTGGCCAGTCCGGGGACATGTCACCACCCCACAACGCTGTCCCTAGACTGGCCATGCTGGGCTCCTTCATCCCCTCCTCACCGTGCTGTCACAATGTCCCCGTCCCCTCCCCGCCCTCACTCCTCATTCCGGGGCCCTCTCCCCCAAAACCCCTCC
>NW_008589357.1:0-9214 GCF_000691845.1 Merops nubicus
AAGGATTCTATGAGTCTATGATTCTAAGTCAGCACATAAAAATTATAAGACTGTTTTACTTTCTGACTGCATTAGTTATGCTTGTTCTTACAGAAAATAATTACATTTCCTTTTGAAAAAAAAAAAAAAATAAATCTAGTATTCCTAAAATGTGTTGCAAAGTTAAAAAAAAAAAAAAAATTAGCAAAAAACAACACACTAGATGCAGGCTCCTTGATTCCTTTCAACTTAAAATGTAGTTTTCCACTGCAGCTGGACAACCCTTGGCTTCAGTTTCACAAGCAGAATTCAGTTGTTCCACACATGAAACTGAAGCTAAACTGTGGCCCTGGCATGGAAGAGGAAGAAGCATCTGGCCAGTAAGAGAGACTAGTAGCAAACAAGCCCTCTTCCCAAAGTACTCTGCATTGGTTTACTTTTTCCAAAACACATGGGGGAGAAAGGCAACATAAATTCCCTGTCTAAATACTTGTCAGTTTTGGGAAAAAAATATTTAACAACAATAACAACAAAAAGTTTGCACACTAAGTGTCTCACATACCTGAATCCATTTTTAAATAACAATAACAGGATGAGCAGCCATGGCTGTGTGGAACGTGGAAATCCACACAGTTACTTTGGGTGATTAATTTGGAGAGGAGGACTTCAAGCACTAAATGAACCTTTTAACCTGAAATAAACACCAACAGGAGTCTATCTCCTCCTCTACAGCATTTCCAGTTTTATCCTCTTAGTACTGGCAGCATGAATGATACGGTGCAACAGCTAGCTGATAGTCATATTTCATGCACATTTCTCCTTAGCTTTGTTTCATATAGATGATGGCCTGAATCCAAATTACTATAGGAAGAAAAAAAGAATCCTTCTTTGATGGGATAAATAAATAACTAAAATAAACGGACATTGTAACCGCAAAGGTGTTAACTGCAGTAGTCACAAAATAGATGAATAACTGAGGTTGAAAGGGACCTCTGGAGGTTTCCTCGGCCAAAGTCCTGCTCAGAGCAGGGCTCATTTCCAAGTTAAATCCGAGCGAGTAGTTTTCCACATGGTGTGTAACAAAGATGGGTAAGTGCATGGGAATGGACATCAAAGTAAATCAAGGCAACAACAGGTGAGTACTCTTGAGTATAATCCAAACAAGCTTTCAGCTAACACAGCTTCATCATGGTCTTCAGGAAGGGAGAAAATGTGAGTGACAGTACCTTAAAAATTCATTCCCTCTGGCTCATTTTTTTCTTACATTTTTCCTTTCCAGACCACAAAAATTGCTTTCTTTTCAACATGTGACTACTTAAAGGTAGTTGACGTTAATTACCTGACTGTGGTTATACTTCACTGTAGACTTCCTCCTCTATAATTGGGTATTTTATGTCCACCAGAGTTCATATCAGCATCATAGGAGTTTATAATCTGACAAAACGTTTAGCATGTCTGTGACACTTGCCTTTTTAAAGGGATAATTTACTTCCCAGTACCATAGTGGCTTGTGCTTTAGGTTCACATTCACTGATGACTTTTTGGAGAGAAGAAAGCTTGCAGATCAGTCCTTGCGTAAGGATCCTTGCTGCTGGCACCTGACTTTTCTTCCAGTGAAGGAGCCAGAGCTTTGCCACAGACTGCAGTGGCAGCAGGAGGAGAGCAGACACCAATGAGGCAAGGTGCTGGAGGATTTTCTTCACACTCTGTGAGTATTTTGGGGACCGAGTGATATGTGATCCAAAAGCTGAGGTTAGGCAGTTTGAACTCTTTGAGTTAGACCCAGATATTTCCAGAGAGGCAGAGCTACCTACTGACTGTACATCTGAGAGAGTACATCTGAATTACTTCATCTGGCAAGTGTCAAGAGTATGCTTGTGAAATGTGCCTGGATATGGTAGCTTAAGATAGAACTATGCTGGAAATATTCCTGCAGCTGTTACTTGGAAAACATCTGTGGTACTGTGTGTGGAAATTTGTACATCTCTGTTCACAACAGCACATAGCAATTAATCTTGTGAAACAAAGTATAAATTATTATTGGGAAATATGAGAAGAAGGGCATTATGCATCAATGGACATGAAATGACTAAAGGTCGTTCACATTTGGAAAGGAAGGGAAAAAAAATGGAATATTCAATTTCTGTCACAGGATATAGAATAACATCAGCAGACTCTGAGAATTCCAGAACTCCAACTGCTAGCTATTTGAGTAAGAATAACCAATCCATGAGACTTGGGGGGTGAAATTTTTACACTTGAAGTTGGGAAAAACCTTCCATCTATGCCCGTTTGTGACAGTCCATGTTTGTGTAGTCTGATAGGGGGGCCAATATGCAGGTTGACATAAAGTCTTATTTACAGTTAACAGTTGTCCCTGTGCAAAGTATAACAGACATTGCCCTGAAGAACTCGATTTTAGCAAAAGACATACGAGAAGGTAAACTTAAAAAACCCTGGGAAAAGACAATGAGATGTATTTTGTTCATGGGAGATGAAGGGGTTTGCTACTGGCTGCTACTGAGGTGGGGTTTCTCCTGATAGCTGATGAGGCCTAAGGTGCGATGTGGGACCCGTCATGTTATCTCCCAGTAGCCACTTGTGAGCTCTGTGCTACACACCTGTATTTGCCATTTCACCTGTTTTCACTCATGATACTTACACTGCATGATGAATAACCAAAAATCAAGGTGGAAGTATCTTCCTATTGTTTCCTGTATGCTTTGTGCAAGGGCCCTTTTGACCTCTTGGTGTCTAATTAATAAATTATAAATTAATAAATTATATCAATAAACATTAATAATAATTAATAATTATATTAATGAAAATAATAGATTCTATTAATAAATTTAACTGATAAATTATATAAAGTGGATTTGCACCATGTTAAATCTAACAATTAATTAAAAATACCTGTTCAAAGTCCTTGTACCCAAATGCCTCCTGGCAAATCGTTTCACTCAGCAGCTGCCTAGTTCTACAGTCAGAAAGGTGACTGCTGGTTTTTTTTTTTTGGTTTAACTTTTAATGACTAATTTAAATTCATTTTATGCAGAATCCCTATGATTTTGAAAATGCCTTCTGAAATTATGCACAACTGCCTTTCTAAAAGAATACTTAAAAAAGCCTTAAGGACAACATTGCCTAGAATTATCTTGTCAGTTAAATAAAGAAGCCACTTGAAATAAGTGACAAAAATATACGGTGGATGAAACACACCTTCTAGTAACGAACTGTTCATAAAAGAGACCTTTAAGCAAACTGCTAGTTATGCGGTCATGCTTAAATAAGCACAAGGTTATTGAAACATACAGCTTACTTTCAGACAATTTAACTTGCACTGAAGGCAAATTATTGCCATAAAAGCACCAAAGCACGTTGGTCTGGCATTTGGTGTAATTCTGTTAGCTTCTAAAAGATTACCCTGGCTGCACAACATCAGTGGGATCCAGCACCAGGGCTGCATCTTCAGCTGCCCTTACAAATACTGCCTTCAATGTTCTCACTGCAGAAAATTGAGATATGCATCTGATATTATTATCTAAGAAAGACAGGGAGTGATATTTTAATAGACTTGAAGATGCAACAGAGATTTCTGTTAATGGAAATCAGTGAGGCTGAGCCAGCTCAACAAAGGAGCTACAAGGGGACTAATACAAAGGGCACCTAAACCCTCCCCAGCACAGAAATCATGAATAATAATTATCATTCACTGGGTAAGTTATGAAATGTGTCACAGATTTGGAGTCTTTCCTGTTTCCTTCCTTTTCCCCTGCCCACAGAGAGTGGAATTTGAACAAGGTGGGGCACCAGCAACCTGTGAGCAACAGAACTGCAAATATTCTTGATGTAGCACTGGTGAGGTCATCTGTGAGCACCTTCCCCTTCTCACTGTCTTTACGTGAGCATTTGCACGGCATGAGGGTGTAGTTCCCCCTTCCTCTTCTTACGCCAGAGCCATTTTCAAGGCCTCCAAACCGAGATTTGATAAAGTTCCAGAAGCAGGTTGCACTGGACGCTGGGCTTGGCAGCGAGCTCCTTAACCGCACTCTGGATCTACTTGGCTCTGTATGGAGAGAAGTCCTCATGAAAACGCAGGCATAGAATCAGGCCTGCCAAAGAACACTGTTCACTCTCCAGCTGTTTCCTCACCCTCTGTTGGTATCAGGGATGGTGGATTTTCGGGGTTACTACACTCTTGTACTTGGGCTTCCTCAGAGCCATGAAATAATAGATGGGGGGCTATCCACGGTGTGATTTCTGGAACAAAGTGCTTTTGTTTCCATGAAAATTCTCAATGAAGATTTGGAATATCCTTTGTGAATGAACATTTTATCACTGCAAGCAGTTAAATTTTTAGCTATGTTTTACAAGTATTATGCCAGCTACTGTACAAGGAATGAGAATATTTTCTCAGAAAGATCTGTTCTCCAGTGGACTTTTTGATCTCTCTCTTCTAGTAACCTCATCTTGGGAGTGAGAAGTTGGGTTTCTCTGTTGTCAGAAAGGGTGCAGAAATGCCTTCTGAAACAGTTAGATGTCAAAAGCATCTCTGATATCTGGTAAGTCCAGATGAAATGTGTGGGGAGGAAAACACTGCGTTAAACCAGCATAAGCTGGATGAAAATAGACCAGATATTAATTGGGGCCATGAAAATGGAAGTCCAAAATAGTCTCCTTCAGGGCTTTGCATCAACATTTCACCTCTCCTAGACATCTGACGCTGCTCCCTTGGCAGTTAGCTGTAGTTTCACCTTCTTTGTACTAGGAAATACTGTGATTGAAGTTATAAAGACACAATTCCTCTTGGGCCAGGACTTTGATGCAGCTGTGCTGGTACAGGATTCCTCATGGAGAAAATGGTATAAATATGGAACTGGGGTTTTTCAGTAAACAAAGTATGTGGTAGCTTTATACCAGCTTAAATACATATGTAATTTTACATGTATGTAAATATAATATGTGCAAGAATGATAGATGCTTCCTCTAAATAGACACTGGAATTCTCTGCTCTATATAACCATCTCTGTATACACCCAGGCTCACTCTCTGGATGCCTCTGAAAAGCGTTTCTGGATGCCCATCAGAAAGTTTGCTTTTGCAAAACAAAGCAGTGCACCTCCACAGCCCGGCTGTGCTGTTCTAAATTGCCTTCTGTAGGCTTCCTCGCCTTTCCCTTTGTGGTGAGCTTCCTTTTGTCATGGAAATTCCTCGCACCTACCCCTTAACAGCCTCAGATGCTATTTCTGTGCTGGTTTGCCATATGTTGCAGAAGCAAGACCAAAAAAAAAAAAAAAAAAAAAAAAAAAAATCACTCTAACAGCTTACAGTCTGTCTTAAACCTATTAAGTTTCCATTGATTTGTGTTTGGGTCTTGTGGGCTCAAAATATTTTCAGCTAAGTATAGCTCCCTTCTCCTGAGCAAACACGTTGCGTTTCTTTTTTATGCACCCTCCCTTCCTAATTTAAACAGCTATTTTGAACTCGGGGGTGTGGTCGCCAAGACAGACACACACACGCTGTCATTGCTTGCCTCGAGATTTGTCTGAGGTGTCCGTGACACCAACCTCGTATTTACTCATTGATGAGCAAGCCTTGCCCTCCGTCCTTTAGGAAACACATAATAAATCTGAATAAATTTATTTACTTAATGAAGTCTGATCTTGACAGGCTTCCAGGAGCACAAGGTGCAAAGTGTGAAATTACACTCCTCTGCACCGAGGACGGGAGCTGTAGTAGTGGGGACGGTTACAGGAGCATCAAATGCTACGCGCCTTCAGGGGCTGCGGGGCTGCTGTCAGGGGAACTCGTTGGAAATTCTGGCAGGTTTGTAAATCGTTTTGTCTCCTAGAGCTGTTCCCTCACTAAGGGCCCGGGGAGGGGAAGCCTCTGCAAAGGCTTCGGTTTTGACAGCTTTTATCACCGGGTGCCAGTCCCACTGCTTCTCAAAGCAACACAGTCTTCAGAATATTTCTCAGATACATACATATGTGTGTGGGTACATGTACAGGTAGATATGTAGCCTTTTTATGTTTTTTCTTACATGTATATCTCTGTATAAAAATAAAATGTACACACCGAGGTGATTTCATTTGCTTAAAGGATCTACATTTACTCTTCTCAGTTAAAAAAGACCCAACTGTCAAATCATGCCATTTAATTAAAACAGAGCTACAGCTTTTTTTTTTTTTTCACCCATACCATGCCTCTTAAGGACTTACAAAAGAATAAGCAGCTCTCAAGGGGGAAAGGATTCGAGGGCTAATCTCATTTGATGCAGGCTCTCTTGATGCTTGATACTTTACCCATATTCTCATATGAGCTTGAATTATGTTTGAAGCAAATGCTAATTCATGCATGAGCTTGTCTTCTCCATCATTGCAGAAAACAAGGATGTTGGCCAAACTAGACACATTTTTTTTTCCCTCCAGAATTAGCTGCTAAGTCCCTAATCATCACAGAGCAGCAGTTTGGTCTTATAGGAAGAGAAGTATTCACAGCTCTGTGACTTCTGCCTTCCATTTTTTGTTCTTTTTTTTTTTTTTTTTTTGTTAGTTTTGTTATTGTTGTTGTTGTTGTTTTGTTTTATTTTCTGCTCTCCTGGTGCCCTTGTCCTAGGTACCAGTATAATGGGGTAGCAGTGGGGCACTTAGAGTAATTAGTGGCTGTAAAGCACATGGAGATCTTTGGTTAAGTGGTTCAAAGGCAACTACTGTTCTGAGTGACCTCCATTGTTCTTACCTGGATGTCCAGTTGCAGACTGCTTGTGTCTAGAGCATTGATTACTGTGTGTCCCTTAATCATGAAGGTTTGTAATCCTATTTCAGTTTGGAAATCCACATTTCACAAGGCCAAATTAATGTCTCTGATATCATCATGTGCTAGTCAATACACAGCTATTAGCCATCCATAACTATCTCCGATGAATTGCTGTGCAGACTTGTCATGACAAGTTTTGCCAAGCCATATTGGAAGACAGTTGAGCAAGGCTAGCTAAAAGAAGGCCTTTAATTTGACAGCATTGGGAAGTCTCACATCCCAACCATTGTTATTTAGTTTAAAATTTTTCTTGCAAAGGTTAAGGCTTCAGTACAAATCTTCGCTTTTATTAGGATCCCAAAAGGTTTCAGATGGGGTTTCCTTCAATTTTAGTTCCTTTTTTTTTTTCTTTCTGATTTCACACCAGTCTTCCAGGTCAGTGTAACTCAAGAATTCCTCTCTCAAAGGCTGTCGTCACTGTTTCTAAATAATGAGTGCCAGACCATCTGCAGCTAAGGAATTTATACACATCTTTAGGTTCCCAAAGAATGTCAGGAAGGAATTGCTATTCTGTAAAGCACTGCATGTTACAGAATAGATAAATTGTGTTTTCTCATAATACTGGAAACAATTCCCATTTCTCCCCCCACATACAGACTTCCCTTAATCACAAATAAATGTCACATTGAAAGAAAATTATTCCTTGCATAAGTGAAACAACAAAATCAAAACGAATGTTATTTCTAGACCTTACCACAATGATTCCTTTGCCTACAACACCTGATTGTTCTACCAGGTCCAGGCAGCCCAGGGAGCAGACTCATTTTCATAGTTTATCATCCCAAAGCTGATGAGTGCGTCACTTATAGTAAGGATCCTTGGGGTTTGGGGTTGTTTCTTTTTCTCAGACCTACTCAACTCTTTGCAACAGATGAGTTAGAACGGAACAAAGATGAGACAGGGATCCTTTTCTCCTAACATAGGAGACCAGCCTTTCTGGCTGTTGAGCCATGCTCTTAAAACTGATTTCACATGCACACACATCCCCGCAAATTACATGGCATATGAATGATAATTTTGCAGTGTTATATTAGATTTAAATTAGTAAAGGGAAAGCAACGTATGTGTTGAAGTAGACGTCAGAATTAACATTTTTAGAATTGTCATGCTATATGTTTACAAAATGAACTTTTTTTGCCATTTAGGTAAAAAACATATTCCACAACGTGGTTTAATACAGCAGTTGGAGGAGGAAGAGAACATTCATAGTCCCTCTGTGTGATGGTAAGAACTTCAGAATGGGGGGCACAGGGGAGAAGGTGGTGACTGCCATGGGTGTTTGAATAACAGAGGCTGGAGCTCACAGCCTCATCCTGTAAACATCATCTCGATGACATCACTACAAGGAGTCAGTCTGAAGTCAACTCCATTAACAGTAATTGTAGTTCAAACCGGAGTGGATCCACAACTCTTACTTCAGAGCCTAAAGCTACTTTTGTCCCACAAAACAAAAGAAAAAACAAAACAAAACAGTCACCATCCAGTTCAATGCCATTTTAAGGGTGCTCAGATACATCTGATGGTACCTACATGAGCGCTGGCCTGTGTCAGGAATATCCCAAGGAATGAAGTTGTGCATGTTTATGGGAATCTAAGAGTGCTCGTAATCAAAATAAACTTGAAGAAATTGTTGGCTGTCATCACTGGCATAGCAGACAGGAACTGTGCCAGAAATAGAGATTGGCATAGCAACATTGCTGACTGTTTTGTAGAGAAGGCGGATTATTTTTCCAGACTCTGACATTTAATAAACATTTGCTGTTTGTTGAAAATGCAGAACCTCAGTTGATCGAACTGAATGCTAATCCGCTCGAGTAGCCACCACAGACTTTTGTCTCCAGTATGTACACATCACGAGTCGCTTTGGTTTCACTGGGTTTTGCCCTGTGACATTTGTTCCTTTGTGTTCCTCCCCGAAAAACAGAATGTGGAATGCATTGAAACAGCCCCACAAATCCTCCAGACGATGATTTATTTTGCCAGATCCTGTTTTTATCTTGTCAGTAGGCTGCAGGCTGTGAAGCCCTTTGATGCTATGTCTGATGAGGGGGTCGATAGGCACAATCTGTTTGGGTATGAGCCACCTTCTACCTGAAATGTTGGACCTTGGATTCACACTCAGCACAAAAGGACAAAGACAAGTTTGGTACTCCTTGAAGCACAGAAACACCAGACTGCAAATAATCCCATCTCTTGGTTTGAAGCTTATAAATAGGGCTTTTAATGGCAGATGGGCATCTTGGACCCTCAAGACATGACAAGGGTCCCTCACAGGCACCCAGGGGCGACGCCACAGGGGCGGCGCTGCCTCAGGCAGCCCCCCTCGGGGCTGCAGGCCAGCAGTTGTGTTTATGCTTTATTACAGCATTTTATGACCACTGTGGAGGCCGGGGGGCGCTTCTCGGCGACTGTGGCC
>NW_008589358.1:0-3039 GCF_000691845.1 Merops nubicus
CCGTCGCTTGGTCTCGACTCGGGGCTGTCCCGCAGCTTTCCAGGTTCAGCTTTCGGGTGCAGTTCGCGCGGGGACGCGCCCTAGCCCACCGCCGCCATGGATGCCATCAAGAAGAAGATGCAGATGCTGAAACTGGACAAGGAGAACGCCTTGGACAGAGCCGAGCAAGCCGAAGCGGACAAGAAGGCAGCGGAGGAAAGAAGCAAGCAGGTCTGCACCAAGGGCCCAGGCGCGGCCAGCTCTGGGGCTCCTTTCTTCCTAGGCGACTACTCTCTCTCCCTCTCACTCCCTCCCGCTCTCCCAGTGTAACTTGTTGCATTCCTCTCCCCTCCGCAGGACTGGTTTAACTTTTCCTAAGGCAGAGCTTCACCCTGGCAGCCCTTGGCTGGAGGTTCCCTGGGGCCCGAAAGGAGGTCGTTCCCCCGCCCCTGGCACCCCAGCTGGGGACTGGGGGCCCTGGGGGAGCCGCATAGCCTTTGTCATGGGGGCACGGCCGTATGAGGCTGCCTGAGGCACCTGGTTAGCAACGCATTAAAGCTGTGTTTGCTTTCTCCAGCACCACCCAGCAAACTTCTCCCATGTCAGTGCCCCCCTTCCCCGCCCCCCCGTATGCGTCCCATTTTCCTGGCCTCCAACACCTCTCCTTTACACCTGGAACTTTATTCGACTGGGGGAGGGGGCCATATTGGTTGCATTTTTCTGGGAGATCCTGAAGGAGGAGGGAGGGACGGAGAGTGATTAATTTCGTGCTTTTCTAAGCCCAGGGAGAAACATATTTGTGCATTGTATTTCCTCTTGTGCACCTAGTTAGAGGATGACATTGTGCAATTGGAAAAGCAATTGCATGTGACGGAGGATGCAAGGGACCAAGTGCTGGAAGAGCTACACAAGTCTGAGGATAGCCTCCTCTCCGCAGAGGAGAATGCTGCCAAGGTATCGTGCCCTTGCCACAATCAAAGAGAATCTAACTGTCTCTCCTTCTCTCTCTCTCTCTCCCTCTGTCTTTTTCTGTCTCTTCTGCACTCGCACTTCTCCCATTGCACGATCACGTTGCCTGCTGCACCTTTTCCTGCCCGCCCTCCCCTCTCCACCACTTTCCACCCGTATCACAGCTGGAGGACGAGCTGGTGGCTCTACAAAAGAAGCTGAAGGGCACTGAGGATGAGCTGGACAAATACTCCGAGTCCCTTAAAGATGCACAGGAAAAGTTGGAACTGGCTGACAAAAAGGCCACAGATGTAAGTTACCCCAATCCCTTTCACCACCACCCCAGTACGGAAACCACACATTCCCTCTGCACAGGACAGCCAGGACTCCTACCAAGCAGCGCATCAAAGCTTTGCTGAGGGCAGGGTCCAGGCAGCTCCTAGGCAGGGCCGTGGGAAACACAGCACTGTCTCCTTGCATGAGGTTTGCACGCTATCAGAGGCATTTGATTTGGTTTGTGCTCACTTGACATGTCCTTTTCATGCGTACTTGTCAGTCTAGACGTGAAAAGTAAAGAAAGGGTGGATTGTCTGTTCAGGCGATGGGGAAAATGGCTCAGGCTGGAACAACACTATCGTGATAGTGAAGCAGAATCAGTTAATAGCAAGTAGCTCCAGGAGAGGGAGATCCAGAAGAGCAAGGGCTGCTAGTTCTGTCTTCAAGAGACCTGTTCCTAGGCATGCATGTGTTAGAAGTATTGCTAGATACTGGTTTGGCTCATAAAAGAGGAGATAAAACTTCCTCTGCTAGATTTTTTTTTTCCTTGGAAATCACTGGAACTGTTTCACTTGTAAAAGAAAAGTTCAGTCTTGTCTGAGAGAAGATTGTCAGGAAGATGATACTTGCTAGGTCTGCAGTCCAGAGGACAGGGATCTTGAGCGCAAGCTGGGAGATATATATAGCTCAGCACTTTATATGGTAATAATTTAAGAGCTTGTGCCTGTCTCAGGCCCTCATCCAACCCACCTGTCTGCCCCTGACATGCATTTAATGTATTGCATGCATGGAGCCATGGTGAATTTGTTAAGGTCCAGATCTCTATGGCTGCTGCTGTACACTCCAGTTCTCTCTGGGTCAACCTCAGGTCTGAATTACAGGTTTAGGTGAAACCACATTATTTCCAAAGCAGTGACCATCCTTTTCCTATAACTTGGCTTTAAAAATTAACCTCAGAGCCATAATAAAAAGAAGAGTTGCCACAGATGAAACAAGCAAAGTATTTCAGGGGAAACGTTACCAAAACCAACTTTGCATGAGGGAGGGACAACATGATTTTATTTTGTTTTACTTCTAAAATGAACAAAGGATAAAAAAGGTTTAACTTCAATGTGGCAATTAAGTTGTATAGCTTTGAAAGGGAACTCAAGAACTTAAACATAAGCGTGCATAGGACGGGAGAGGGGTTCTCTGTATAACGCGCATCAGATGTCTGTCGTCTGCTGTGTATGGCTGCATAGATGAGAGGCAGCTTCCTTGCAGGGCGTTTACTTAACTTGTTCAAAGGAACCGCATGTAGATCCAGGGGAGATATTCCTTATAAGGAAAAGTATGCAGAGTATTTGGAAATAGCTCGTCTAGGATGAAGTCAGGAGAAATGCTACTAGATTCCCTTTTTGAAATGAAAGATCTTCCCGACCAATCCCAGTGCGGTTTTCCTTTGCTGGAAAACAGCCTTTGGAAGCTAGTTGAAGGGAATTTTATTTGGAGTCATCCCTCAGGCAAAGGGTAGGCAAGTATCTGGCATGTTTTCATCAAGGTAAATGCTATATTTAGTGGTATGCACAGAGTATGTCTGACGTTCTAAGGACGTCTGTGTTTCTTGATGGTACGGAGTATCTTTGGGGCATTGCAGCTGACCTAGTATTTGCCCTGCCAGTTTGGATTGTTCCAAGCCTTAGGAAGAAGTCACTGGCAGGGAAGGGAGTGCCGGCTCCCTGGAGGGAGCTCTCCTGTATTACACAGCGAGGTGAGGACAGCTTACCTCGCCAGTGTTTGTCACCTCGCGGCAGCCGGGCGCATCCCCTGAGCCGCCGCGTCTGGGGCGCTAGGCCC
>NW_008589359.1:0-1009 GCF_000691845.1 Merops nubicus
CCTCCAAGGAATTGTTTCTGTCCATACCAGGGAGGAAAGGTTTCCTCTGTCTAAAACTAGACTCACTTACTTAAATAAACATGACCAAAAAAAAATAAAAGGCATTTTTCACTTGGAATTGTAGCCAGTTCCACCAGTTAAAAAGGTGAGAAAAAGAAAGCATCTGTAATTTAAGTGTAGGAAGAAGAGAGAGATTCATGTGTGGGACTAGAGACCATCAGAATGGAAATGTTAGAAAGCCATTTCAGCATCTCTCTCTACTTCAATCCCTGAATTTTCCAATCATATCCTTCAAATCCATTGCACTTAAACATCAGCAGGCATGTGAAAATGAGTCCAGCATGGGAATGTGTCTGAGATGAGAGCTTACCGTCGCAGCCAGCCACATGATTTCTACATTCTTTCTCTTTTTGGCCTGGATATTTTGATGGAGGTTTTCTAGCAATCCCTTTAAATCATTTTGTTCTTGAAAATGGGGTAGACCTGGAAAAAAAAGGATGATACGGTTACTCGTTATGATAAGTTTAATGATATAGTTATCCTAATTAAAAAATATCCATAGCAAAGAACTAGTCTATTATTTACAGCCATATTTGGGATCACAGGATGGAAAGCACCTAAATACCTACAGAACAATCAAACCTTATTTCTTTTCAAGTATTGTGTTGTCCACCCTAAGATCTTCACCATGGAAAATTGAAGTGTCTTCAACTTTTATCTTATAAATTAATGGTGAAATCATTCAAATCTCTGATGTAGTTCTATTCATCAACTATTATAGATATTAAATGGAAATCAGGAGAGAAATAACTAAGTGTAATAAAACCTCCTTGGATTTTTAAGTAAAAATATTTTGCTTTTTTTTTCAAACTCATTTTTGTTTTAAAATGATGCTTTAGTTTCTAATATAACACTAAATACTGCCTTCCCCTGCTCCCCCAAGAAAACAAACCAAACAAAGGATATTTCCCAGCAATTAAATGTGAACTTGAATTTTGAAGTAGAAAAT
>NW_008589360.1:0-21547 GCF_000691845.1 Merops nubicus
GAACTCAATCCTCAGAATTGCTGCCCAGTTTTTTACGTTTTGAAAAATCAGACCTTTATTTTTTTCTTATTTGAAGGTTTACTGTTTTGCAGTTCTGCTGAGAACAAGTATCTTTATATTGCTTTGTTAACCACATATTTTTTCTCAAAGAGAGGATCCTAATTCTGAACAAATGTGGGAATCTCTGGTCTTTGTGCCATGTCCATTAACATGGGAAACAACTACGAAGGGAATTCCCAAATTCAGCAGATTATAGCTAGGGGACAGCAAAGCCTATCACTGTCTCAAAACTTTTCCTGTTTCATTAGTCTGAAGAGATACAAGTGTTGATAGGTTTAATGGGGTTCTCAAATGACAGGAGGTTGTGTGCTGATGTGGGAGTTTTGTGGTGACTCAGAGGCAGCCACATTTGAGTTGCATGAGTGCATTTGTTTTCAAGCAATATGGTTATACTGCCCGAGTTCACCAAGGTAAAGATTGTTTTTTTCCATGTACCTTTCTTTACCAAAAGCTAACGTTGTGCTAGGGAACAAGTAATTAGCAAGGAGAAGGCTGTAAAAGAGATATCCTGATGAAATGACCAAAACTAAAAGGACTGTGCTGCCATTCAAAAAGATCACATTGAAAGAACATTTAAAATTAGGTTATACCTCATGTTACAGAAAGGTAATACTGGTAGGATAGAGAATCATAGAATGGTTTGGGTTGGAAAGGACCTTAAACATCATCTTGTTCCAACCCCACCTGCCACTAGACCAGGTTGCTCAAAGCCCTATCCAACCTGTTCTTGAAAACTTCCAGGGAGGGGGCATCCACAACCCCTCTGGGCAACCTGTTTCAGCATCTCACCACCCTCACAGTGAAGAATTTCTTCCTAATGTTTAAGCTAAATCTGTCATCTTTCAGTTTGAAACCGTTCCCCCTCATCCTGTTCCTACACTCACTGATAAAGGGTCCCTCCCCATTTTTCCTGTAAATCCTCTTTAAGAAGGCTGCTATAAAGTCTCCTTGCAGCCTCCTCTTCTCCAGGCTGTACAATGGCAACTCTCTCAGTCTGTCCTCACAGGAGAGGTGCTCCAGCCCTCTGACCATCTTTGTGGCCCTCCTCTGGACCTGCTCAATATAGCTTGTTTCCTAACCAGGTTTTGCTCCCATAGCTACCTTTGCTGGCCTAAACATTGGCTTGGCTTTGTAGATTGCCAGCAGGGTGGGACATGGAGAACCTCCTGAAACTAAGCCAAAGTAACGGGTGTTATGAGGTGTGTCTAATTCCAGTACGTTGGAAAGCAAGTCATGTCTTGCACTGAGATTCAGACTGTCCAAGGTCAGTATTTTCTTCCATGAGTTATAAGTATTCTTTCTGAATGTGGAAAATAGGCAAAAGAGAATTCTGATTGGAAAAGGCACTTAATACAGTCCAGGAGCAAATTCAGGTTCAAATTGTGGACTCCCATTTGGTCTTCCATCAGTGTTCAAGGTTTGTGTATATCATGGTATCTTGCCAGATCACAGAAGTGTTTCTTCACTTTAATAAAATGTTTTCATTTGTTCTAGTATCTGCTTTACTCTTTCGATATTGGCTTCAAAGAGATTTTTCTAATTATGGTTCATCTTTTTTATTCCTTCTTTTTTAGTGTTTTATCTTAATTTCTAGTAGATATGCTTGTTTGACCTGGGGGGAAAAAAGCATGATGATGACCACACAGATGCTTTAGAGTGGTGAGGCTGTGCATCATTTATGCTAAATAGAAGTATCAGATTAATATGTAATGAGTTTTATTACAAGAAAAAATTCCCTCTTGCCATCATTCCTTCCCATCCAGCCCCTAGCCAGGCTTAGGACTGTTTCTGCTCTCATTATGTGTGTAGTGATGGTGCTGAGAGGCCCTGACTCAATTTTGCTAAATGTTGTATGCTTTTCTCACCCAAAGTGCTTATTATTTAGAGGTAAGCAGGTGTGCAGTTGAGTGAGCACCAGAAACGTAGAAGTGGGAATAAAAGGTGACAGCAGAGTTACAGTCAGCATTCAAAGCAAGTGGTCACATTGCTCAGCTGCCTCTCAGGCTCAAACTTTGAGGCAAAGCCCCTTAGGGTAACATGTTTGGCTTTCAGTGCCTCTGTTTGCCCATCTGTAAAATGCAAATAGCTGTAGCCACACAGGCAAGTGTGTTGTCCTGCTTGCCAAGCTGGTTTTGCACAGGAATGCTATCGTGATGGCACAGCCATTATTTTTGTTAATAGGGGCTTGTAGTATAATTAAAACTGCCTTATCTAATTTTTATTTTTTTTTTTGAAAGTAGATGGTATTATTAAAATCATCACAATAGAGATAAATAAGGAAATTCAAGTAGGTCAAATAGGTCACTTTAAAGATCACCTCAGTCATTATCTGTCAGCTTTTGTTCTTTGCTTCTTCCTTTTGTTGTTTATTTCCCTGTTACTCTTTGTTTGTTTGTTTTGTTTTGTTTTTTTTTTTTTGGGTAGGGTTTTTAAAAAACTAGGTCTGTGACATATGGATCCCAAACAGCCAATGTTTCTGTTGAAATTCACGTGTAGAGATGTGATATGTAACAAACTGAGGAAATAACTGGTGGGACCACACCACCAAGTGACTAATAGGTGTAATTTGGTAGGTTTAGTACTATAAATGTTTGCAGGCATCTTACTGATTTAGCTAGGGGAAAACTTTCCAGATTATTTATTATTCTTTTAGTGTTCACACTATAGTTTCTACCCCGTGATTCTGGATTCCAAGATTCCAAGCCTTAAAAACCTAAAACATACAAAAATAAGGATTTGAACCCTGCTAAGATTAGCATTGAAACAAACTCTTTCCTTGCGCATAACTTCCTGAATTTCTTCTGTGAAATCTTAACAATTCAGTTTTTCCTGCTTCTTCCCCATTGACCTTGACTATATGGAAGTGTCTTTGGAACATAGGTTTAAAATGGAAGTTCAGTCATGAGCAGACACCCACATACACTCATCGCCTGGAATTAAATACTTGCATGACAAAACAGGGTGTAGCATAAATCTGTTTGGACATAGCATTTTAATTGAGCAAGAGTTGCTTGTAGAAACAATGGTCAAGTTCTGTTGTTGTTTTGTTATAAGGGAAAAGATGATGCAAGTGCAAATTGTTGTAATGCTGAAATACTGTAGGTGTAGTTTCAGTGGCAGAATAATACAGTCAGGATTAATGTCTGAGGTCTCATCCTGCTGGCTATTTGAAGGTAGTAAAATAGCATTTCAGTACACATGCTAAAACTTGTCACTATATTGTTGAAATGTAATTAGTATCATATGAATATTTTATAGGAAAAACTAAAAAAAAAAAGTTTATTTTTCAGATCTTCATCAAGATTTGCTCACCTACAAATGGTGCCTGAGTTATGTTTAAACTCTGTTGAAGTTAAATAAGAGAAAGTTTATCAGGATTTTGAGGCTTTTACGTATTAAGGCAGCTCAGCTCTTAACTCTGACTTTGAGACATCCTGAAGTCCATTTTTGTGTTGTTTCTCAGCAAGAACAGATCTGGCCTGATCCACTGGCAAAGCAAAACTTTGTCTTTCGGTACTGGACATAAATGCACATGGCTTTTTATGAGAAGAGAGTTTTATTTGCAGTGAAATAACTTCTGACAAAGCTGTGCAGTGAAATAATGTCACATATCTGCAGGTATGTCTAAGTGAAAATAGAAGCTAGCCCTTTCCTGTAGGCACATATCCTGTGTAATAGTGGACTTACCAGTATGAAATTCCAAACTGGGAAAACCAACATGTACAGTACTGTGTTTATAAATCTAGTGATGTCAAAGTTTCTTGCAGAAGGGGAAGTGCTGGATTTACTAAAGCACGTTATTTCTGTGAAGCCTGCTAATCACTTTTTCTTGTTTCTTTTCTTTCATCACAACACTAAATGCCCTGAGCTATCTGTGTAGTGATTTCAGGCAGCAATCCACATCGTTAGTGTATTTGCCCTGGGTATATTCGGTATGTTTTTGAAAGTCAATTTTAAAATTGCATGGATCAGTTTGAAAGCAATACAGCCGTTTCCATTCCATTTTGCCTTACCAGTGCCTCTAGCAGGCTGAATTACCAGAGGCACAGCAGTTCTTGGAAACCTAGTGTGGAATGGGGTAGAGTAGAGCTCAACAGGAAAGGTGATGTTAACACATCATGGCTCTGGTATTTGATGCCCTGGGCAAAGACTTTCAAGACAGGGGAAAAGAAAATCACCTGCACTTAGTCACCAGGGCTGTATGGCAGATGCCTCTGCTTCCACTTAAGCTTTTGGAAGTAACTGAGCAAGGCAATGAGCACAGCTAGCTTTAGTCACAGAGTTTGCCCCAGCCTTAGTATTTAGTTTGGGTCATACTCCGTATTAAAACCAGAAGGACTTTTTGTCCTCCTTCTACCAGGGAAAAGTGATTGAAATCAGGTTTTCCATTTGCTGGTAGATCTTCTTGGGATAACTGTGGAAATGCTGTTATGACTGAGCAGAAAAAGTAGATAAATAGGTTTGCAGTCCAGAGATGTGTGCTCTGCTGTTATTTTTAGAAGACTTGCTCTTATTTTAATTAAATTCCTGGTTCAATTTCAGAAGAAAATTCTTTACTGTGCTAAGCAATATAATTGTTAAAATAAGAAATTGCCTTACTCAAGCAAGAGAAGGAATTAGGTCCTCAGCCCATTATATGTGTTGCATTATGCTAAATGCAAGAATTTGTCCTTAACATTTGGTTTACATTTCCTATAGAGACCTGAAGTACACTCTAGCTCCTTAGTTTATGAAATCAAGGGTGAAGCTAAAGTATCAGTTGCCTTGCCTAAGAAAAGAAATAATAATTATGAGACTACTTTAAAAGAAGATGGTGATCAGTTGATCTTAGAATATAAACAAGCCTCCTGCTGGCCAAGTGTAAAGAACCCTACAAAGATGTTGGATTTGTTCATGTGTGTGTAGAAGGTGTTTTGGCTAGAACTGACCTCCAGCTTCTGCAAAGTTCCCATATGGCTCTGGAATAAAGCTGCACATATAGAGTCAGAGCTAATGGATTTTACAATTAAACACTTTTGCTGACTTACAGGAGTCTAACTCTTGGTCAAGATGCACAACATCTCAGTTAATGCTGTATGGCTTGCTGGTTGACAGTTGGATAAACACACACTTCACAAGGATTATTGCTTGGTTTTCACAGTGCCTTGCACGTTTGACAGGCATACAATCTATGGAACTTAGGATGCTTTTGACATGTACCTCTTTGGTGGCCTGCATTGATTTTGAGCTTCACAGAAACAAGGTTTCCTTTGTGTTCAAGTGGTATAGAGATTTCACTGTTTGGTCCATTTGCAGGGTCATATGTTTAGTGAAAAAGAGAAGTTCTCCAATTTTACGAGGATATCTGTTTTTAAGCCATTTCGCAGAATCAAGAAAAAAATTGTGGGAAATTCAGTTTAATTGCAGTGGATGTGTTGAGGGTGAACTGACTCATGTGTGAAAAAAATTTGGATGTGTTTGATGAAGCACAATTCAGAGAGCTGTGATCCTGTTGGGACAGGGGTGATATGATTTCTCCTAGTAGATGAGACATCTAAATGGAGTCTCTTTTTTAAGGAATACATAGCACCAGAGGATACTGCAGGTGTGAAGTGCACACTCTTGCAGCTCATGCCAAGTAATGTTTCTTAAATGGTACACTGGGGCACTATTTCATGTAACTTGCCATCAGATGACATAAATTCTCTGACAACTCTTAACTACATTGAAGCGAGCATTCGTGGAATAGGTTGTAGTTCTGGAGCCAAGCAGTTAATCAGGTGTAATGTGAGGCTTTGACATGATTTACTGCCTGCTGGTAGCTTGTACTGGGACTGTATTGTCCTTCTGTATGTACTGTATAATAGTTTTAAGCTGTCCTTGGACAGGGCCCTATTGTAAACAAGCTGTCTGGCTTAACTGGGATATCCTGTAAAAATATGTTAATAAAAACTGAAGTCATTGTAAAGGATCTTATTCCTGCTATTTCTGTTTCCCAAAATATTCCCACCAGTAAAGTGAAGCATATGCTCTTAACTCTTGCTGTGCTGATGCTTTGCTGATGTTGTTTCAAAACTGATCAGTCATGTGCCACCTCAGCTGGCTGCTGGTGTGCGTGAATTCCCTCCTGTCTTGCCTTGCACCATGAAGACACTACCCCTGAAATAAAGCTTCTTTTTAAGGAGTCACATAGTTTTATTAACACTTATTTCTTGTACTTTCATATCTCAGCTTAATTAGGTTTATGAAATGAGTTCTGAGATAGTACTTTATTTAAGTTAAAGGAGTATTTTAAGTGAGATAACATATATTTGGTATTAATATATTATGTCAGGTGCTTGTAGCCTGGGGCTAGCAGGTCAAGATATAGCAGTAAACCCTTCATGGGGCATAGTTGTTGGGAGATTCTGAAAGACATTATCAGACATTCACTGAGGACAACCTCTACAAGACTTTCTTTCTAGGGATTTATGCTGAAAATGTGAGTTCATGAAAAATGAGGTGTTGATTCTATGAATAGAGAGATGTGTGGGTTTATAAATGCTAAATTTCTTGAGGAAACAGATGGCAAAGGGGCATCCTGAGAGTCTTCTTACAGAAAGCACTGATTTTTATAGTCAGGGTGAGATATTTAGGAGACCCTCAGAGGGGACAGTGACCTGCATGAAAGGCTCTTGTTTTACTCACCCACCTATGGTTCCTGGAGGAACAGGCAGTGCTGTTAGAGGGACTTGCCTCAGTCTGCAAAGAGTAGCACTAGGCAGAGCATGTGGAGAGCAAATGGAGAGATTTCTAGCTCCTCCCTCTCTTCCCCTCACCCTGAAGCTCTGCAAAGCACAGATCCTCTGGAATGTGGGTGCCAGGACTGTAGCAGGACCTCAAAGGGACCCACCGGTAGTTCTAGAGAAATGCATCAATCCCAGTTTGAAATAGCCCCCTCCCACCTCACTCTTTTTTATTAAAGACATCTTCCTTTTTTTTTTTTTTTTTTTAATTTATATGGAATTTTGAATGTAAAGTAGGTATCAAGTCTTTTTAATAAGGACTTGAATCATGCTCATAGTTGGGAACAATACTTGTGTGTTGCATGGTGGTTTGGGGAGGGGAGGCTGTGTCTGTGCAGCTGTTAAAGGCCATTAAAAAGTGACCTGAGCCCCTCTGAGACCAAGCCTGGGATTAACTGTAAATTGATATAGCAGATCTCAAACACAAATTTCAGATTTCTGCATGGTAGAGTTTTGCTAAATGTTCTTATTCCAGCTATTCTGGTTACGCTAATCTTTCCTGTACTCTTAAAAATAGACTGCACAGCAAGTCATTGGCTGTTGATACAATTTAGTAATTGAAGAGCTGATCTTTCAAATCTGAATGAGAAGAATGAGTGCTCCGATGTATTTCCAGCATAGTCATTAATGAAAAAATTATCTTAAAAAATAAGAAAGAAAGAAAAAAAGGACTGACAGCTTTGAATTTACATTACAAAAGGAAAACAATATATTTCTTAATTGTTTTTTAAATTTAGAAATTTATGTTGTCAAGTGTTTGCGACTGGGTGCCACAAGACTTGCTGTCATGATTGTGCTGCTTTAAAGGTTCAGTAGAGCTTGGAAAAAAAAATTAACAGTGTTGGAGGGAAAAAGCTGGTGGGTCCTTATTTATGTTTGAAAGAAGCTTGCAAGCAAACCTCCTGTGATGCAAACACAGTTCTTATATCTGTTTGTTTGTTTGTTTGTTTTTTCCCCCTTGATCTGATTAATTTAAAGTTACTGTGGTGAACTTTAAAAGATGCACGTGCTGGTTGTGTTCTAGGCATCACTAACAAAAGTGGAATGACCTGATCAAGACAGTGGGGCTGGGCATCTGAGGTAAATGTTTGCCAGGAATGCTTTCTGGTGGAGTAGCTGCCTGCGGGGAGGTAAGTCACTGTAAAACCCTGTAGCTAACTGCACCAACCCAGTTATCATGCCTCAATATCACAGTGGAGGCAGAGCAGAGGTGTTTACCTCGGCTAACAGCCTGAGGCAGAAATGGTGCTTGCATGGGGCTGAGGGGCCAGCATCAGAGACTTGACATCAGCTTGACGTTGATGCCAACCTCAAGTGTTTCTACTGAGGTGAAAGGCTCCTGTGGCCAACCCCTCTCTGCAAGGATTTGATGAAATAGCAGCTTTGTGAGTTATCTCCCTGTGGAATGGTTGGATGATGGTGGTGGTGAAGGCAGAGTTGCAGAAAGGAGAGAGGGTGTCTAGCCAGGCTGGTCAACTCTTTGTAGATGGCAGCATGGTCCAGCCCCAGTGAGCCAAGAGCAGCTGCTTGTTGGGTCCATCATGTTGATGGACAGCTGTTCCCCCGGTAACTCCTGGGTATTTTGGAGACCATTGAGTAACCAAACTAAGAAATTCATCAGGAAAGAGTGAATAATTTTGAGGTGACAGAGAGCGAGAAGCAACTAAATATTTCAAACAGCCTGAAAATGCTGTTGGGACCAGCTCTATAGCTCACCTGTATTTGCATCACCTGATTACTGACACTTGAAGCAACCAGAAAGATTCAGGAGGTGGAAAACCATATCCTTGAATTCACGGAAGTGTTTCATTTTTAAAAAGCCACAGTTTATTATTTCTTTTCCTTCCTGTGAGCAGGACCAGTTCCAATGGCTCTGGAAGCAGCTATGTGGGACAGCGATCGCTGCTGTTCAGTGGGAGCATAGAGCTCGTCAGTTAGTGCCTGCCTTTTGGGTCTGCTCATCTGGTTTTGTTGGTTTTGTTGTTGTTGGTCTTGTTAACTAGTAGCTTAACAAAAACACAAGGAACAGAACCTAATTTTTACAATATAACTGTCTTCAGAACAACAGCGAGAAAAGCAATAATCCCGTAGAGTTGCATGTAAATGAGCACCAATGACCTTTAGGGGGGAAACACAAACAAATTGCTTGTTTTTAATAAAAGAAACTGTTGTCTTCCCCTTACGTACTTAATTTTATTTTTGTTCCTCAGCTCCTGTCTGCACCAGTTTGTACAGGGGTTGCACAACCTATTATCAGTAAGGTAAAGCTGAATGCTTTCCCTTTCATATAAAAAGGTGATGAACCATGGCCTTCACAATACTGTTTATTCACTCAAATGTGATAGTCATGATAGTCATGTCTTGCAAAGCATATTGCCCTAACTTGTCTGTAAATTTTTCATTGATGTTGTCCAAATTGATCATTCGTTTCCCTTCGTAAGCCAATGTGATTCAGGAGGGAGTCACTGCAGAAGCCTATTGTATAATTTGGTATTTAAGCTGCATGCCTTCTGCATACAGTAAAAGCACCAGGGATTAATAAAAGCATTTTAATGGATTTCTATATTCATGAATCATAGCAGAGCCATGAGATCACTAGAGATAGCCTGACTACCAGATTTTCAGACTGGGTAGTGGTACTCCATATGATCAAGTATAGTTTCTCTATTTATGTGAAAAATTACTTGGTAAATGAATGGTGGTTTTATTTTCCCCATTGTATTTTTATACTGTATAAGATGCATGATAAGGCTAATCAAAATAGTTTTGACAAATAGAGAACTGACATTCTAAATTTGATACAAGACCAATCCCTTGCCTGCCAGACTAATGTGTCTTCTGTCCTTTATGCTGAGAAACTGAACCCACTCCAGAATGTAATTTTGCAACGTACATAAGATACTGGCTGGATTCACATTCATTCCAAACTAGGGATAAAATAAGTGACATTTTCCTATAAATACATTCAACAAAAGGCATCACAGTAAAACTAATAATCTGGTTTTTTTTCAAAGATAAGTAAGAATACAAGTTAGATCTGCCTGTGACATGTAGGATACTTTTTAGCATGTGGAACAATTACTCTGTGTAACAGAAACCAAACTGCTCAGTACACTGAAATGGGAATGTAACAAATGGCTGGAAGCTACAGCAGGGGACAATCCTGCCCCTGAGCAGTTTTTGGTGCCTCTGGGTTCTGTGACTAGCAGAGCTCAGTCTGCAGCCACTGTGTTTCAGTAAAGCAGTTTAGAGTATCCCGGATCTGAAATAAGGTAATACTTCTACTCATTCTTTTAACAACATGTTGACTTGATTTGTGATTACTCCCAGATTTCTCTAAGGAGAGGCTGTAGGAGTCTTATCGTTGATCTTGAGCAGTGTAGGAACAATGTTGTAGGTTAGATGAAAGGGATTTCTTTTATCCTGTGTCTGGTGTGCCATATCTGTATCTCATCCTCATGGTCTTGCATAGCATGACTGTAAAAATGCTGTGGTCTGAATTACCCTCATTCTGCCACCAAGTTACCAATGCCCAAGCCTTGGAATCAAGGATTCTTGTTATTTCCCTGCCACAAGTCCACGATAGCATTTTGAGGACAGTATTATGCACCAATTCTGAACACAAGACTAGAAAGCTATTACTTAACATTGCTAACAAATACAGAATTCATAGATGAATTATCACTATATGAATTGTTGCCATCCATGAAGAAAATAGAATCAGTGTGTAGAGCTTGTAGCTCACTTTGTTTTTCTCTAAATGCTAGGGAGCCTAACTTGCCTTTTTAATGAGACCCTTCTGGTTCACTCTGGCATTGCCATTGGGCCTTAGTCAAGGCTGAGTGTCATGCTGTTCCTTGAAGGTCCTCTGTGCTGCTGGAAGGAGTCAGATGGAGTTTTTAATACAAATGTAAATCAGACGTAGTGCTCTATCCAGGAGACAATAATGGTGTTCATAGCTCTATTTATAAAGTCACTAAAAAATGAGGAGAGTGGCTTCAAAATAGCAGAATGATCAGGCCCATCCAAACCCCATTAGAAACTGAACAAGCTGGACAGAAGTTCACATTTTCTTATAAAGTGGTAATTGTTTCCTATAGAGACCATATGGAGCTTGACAAGAATAGCTTGAGATGATCATAACAGTTTTAGACATGAGCTTTCCTTAACCAACCATTAAATTGATTAATGGCCTTTTTTCCCCACCACAATCAAGATAAAGCAGCTACAGTGAAGCACACGTAGCAGATAACACTAAGGACACTTTCCATATGTTTGCCCATCTGAGCTATGGCATCAAAATGTCTAACAGTATTCTAAAGAAGATGGCAATGGATGCATTTGGGCAGACCTTGGTTGATGGCTTATGATTTTTTTTGTAAAATCTTTGCATGTTTGCAAAAGATGCAGAGCTTGCAAAAATTGAGACCTACAGAAGAGAAGACAATACATAAAACTTGTCCAAAATGACTATTTTAGGACATGGGGGACAATTCTCATCTAATTACCACTGTGTGGTTTGGATTTTTTTCCAGTTTTCCTGATTTATTTTCAAAGCATAGAAATACTGTTTCCTTCACATCCCAAACTGCTCAAGACATTTTGATTATTAAATACATTTTGTATCATTTCTTCACTTAGCCTTAGAGTGCCCCCTTTGAGCATCTGTTTTAATTATACTGAAGCAAGCTATGATTTTTCTGGCTTAAAATTTCCAAGACTGGATGCCAGTAGAAATGTGTTTGGCTACTGCCTTACTCTAGATCTGCCAAAGTGGAAACTCCCTGGGCTATTCACTTCTGGGTTTTTCTTTTTGTTTGTTTCTTGGTTGTTTTGTTTTGTTTTGTTATTTTGTCTTTTGGGGAGGGGTTTGTGTGTATGTTAATCCTTTAAACAAGAGATGCATGTTCCAGTGTTAGTTTTTACTGGCTTTCAGACTCATTTATCAACACATATCCCTTCCTCTCTACAAAAATAGTACATAGGAGATCCATAATAATGGGACAAAAATAATTCTGCTTGCTTTAGCAATGAGAAGGGATTGGACTAGGCCCAGCATAAAAATGTTATGGTGGTGAATATTAAGCCTTGCAGCTAGTGTTTACAGCTGTAGAGGATGTTTTCTTGTAATCTCATTCTTGTCTTTGTAGCTATTATACCGAGTAAGTTATTCTGTTTGCTCAGGAGATGTCTGTTTGGCATCCTGTGGACCTGGAATATGTAATGCTTTCTTCTTTTTTAGGAAGTGTACACTGGAGGAAGAGAATAAGACAATATTTAACACATCCCTTGTGCAAATAAAATGAGTTACCGTAGATTCCTGTTATGTTTGAAATCACCTATAGCTAACTGGTTAAAAAGGAAAAGGGGGGGGGTGAGGGGGAAGAGGTGCTGCTCAGGATTTTCTAACACAAATAATGGAAGGACACAAGCAGATGAGCAGGATTTTGCTTTAAAAACTAAAAATATTGACATCTGAGATCAGTGATTAGCCTCACTTTTGTATTTTTTTTTTCTTTTTTAAATACAAGATTATAGGTATGCATGGTCTCCCTAGTTAAAATTGCTAACTGCTTAATATTAAGTTAAATGCATGATTATGCCTCAAAACACCACCTCTAAGGGGATGTTTGCAGTGAAGACTGGTGCTAGCAAGCCTTGTTACACTCCATTCTGCCATGACTGTGCCCTTGGCCATGTCAAAGGTGGTTCAGAGGCAGTCTGGGGGCTCCCATCCAAGGGATTCAGTTGCTGTAGCTGGTAGGTAGTCTCCTAAGTTTAAAAGCTCAGTTGGCTATTTTGAATTTAAAATAAATAAAATATGAATATACATATAAATAAAAATAATTTAAATTTAAAAAAATGCTATTTAAGTGATAATCATGTGTTAGAAATCAGTGTGGTGGTGAATTTAACCCTATGTGAAGCAGTGGGATGATCCTGCTTTGTGTTTGGGCTTCAGGAAGTTGGTCTTGCTTTTTTTGTTGTGCTTTTTCTTAAGTACAGAGTTAAAATTATTCTGAACAAAATTCCCTGAAAGAGGTGTCTGCTTTGAAATATCCATGTAATGTGGACAAGGGACAATTATGTTGACAATGGCATTTCCATCACATCTTTATGTAAATAGCTTTGAATCTTGAACTTCATAATGTGTTGCATTTGAAGTGGTGGCAGATAAGAGCTTTGGAATAAAAAACAAAACAGTCTTTCCTGAGGAGGTGTTAATGCAGCTGCAGGATCAAGCTAAAAGATGAAGTCCTTCACCACTTGATATCTGCAAAGCTCTGGTCTTAGAGCATGATTTTCAGGAAATAGTTTATTTGCTGAATATGAATTTGACTATATTTCCTAAAAGTTTAGTTGCAGTAAGGGCTGAAAAGACAGGAAGGATAAGAGGCTGCAGAAGTAGCTGCAACCCTTCTTCCACTCTAGCTGGAAAGGATGTAGAGAACTAAATTAGTATCACTGGCAAGTAAGAGTGCACTTGCCCCTTAGTTAGTTGAATCTTGCTTGCAGAGGACAGGGCTTTGTTTCTGCAGGTGGCTGAACATATTAATTGGTATTTCATGCCCCTTTCTATGCGCATCTTTCTGTTGCAATTTTTTTCTCCAAAAACTTCAAAGATTAAACTGCAGTATTACTGAAAAAGTCAATAATACAGACACTGAGTGAGCCAGAGCAATGCGAAAAGAGCCTAAGGGAAGGAGTGGGAAGCCCCAGTATAATATACTGAATGTTTCAACAGTGATATGCCCATGATTAATAAATTCATGAAAAGCTGTTGTGCAACAGTACACAGAACAGATCAGTGAGAGAGCATTTGAAAAGCCTTGGTTTAGGAGATTAATAGTTATGCAGGGCTATTCTAATTTCACAGGAGATATTTTAGTATATAATCTGAACTACTACATATGAAAAATATAAGTCGAAAGGCTTCATAAGGATCTAATATCAGTAGTAACAGTTTCATGATTTAAAAAAAAAATGCACAAAAGCGTTTCTATTGTAGATTAAACACCTGTATGGTTTTTACAACAATATTGCAGCTGTAGACTGCTGGCATAATAATAATAAAAATAAACAATAACAAACTAATCAAAGGATAAAACGAACCTATATAAATGCACCTCATCTATGAGGTAAAGAGACTAGTTTTATGAAGAGTTTGTTTTCAAAACTGATGTGACATTTATTTTCTGGCTTTCAGCGTGGTTTTTGGTTTGAAATCCTCTGCCCCTAACATATGGAAGGAATAGCAAAAGCCTATCTAACATTTGCACATCAGTTGTGTTTGTATCTTCACCTTTGGCACAAAAATTCAGCATATCTTTTTAGATACAGAAGCACAAAATAAAAGCCTTTTAGAGTGAGAATCTGCCTTTCTGTTTTCCAGTAATGCTCCAGGACAGTTTACTTTAATCTCTGGGTTTACAAGGACAGCCCCAAACTTTGCATAGGTGGCTGAGTCAAAACTGTATCAAATCCTCAGCGTTTTGCTATCTAAAGTCCAGACTTCAAGTTCAGCCACGGCCACTCATTCCTTTTGGCCCGAGCAATGCTTAGCAAATAAAATCTGGCTGTTCAAAAGATTGAGGACGCGATAAACTCAGATACTTGCCCATGCCACAGCCTGTATTTTTAAACAAGGCTGAGTTGTTCATTAACACTGATAGCCTTTAAAAGAAATCCTTCCTAACATCTGAGCTTGATTTAGGCCTTGTGCATCTCAAACTACACTCTCAGGAGGTGACCAACTGCAGAGTAATCAGGGTTGACATCCTAGTTTCTGCTCTAAAAAAAAAAGCAAAACACCAAACAAAACAGAAAAACCCCAAACAAACAAAAAAAAAACACCCCAACCCCCAAACCCAAACCACCAATCAATGCGTTTTCCTCACGAGCTTTGAAATCCCCAAGTGGCAGCAGTTGGTGGGTGTTTGTATGAAAAGTGCAGTGGTCTCTGCACTGCTCGTTCGTTCCTCTGAGCCTGTGTCTGCTGGAGTTTCTCACATGCAGGAAGTTATCTGCTCTTTAAACAAGAAAATGTAAATTAATGTCTTTTGTAGGGAACATGCTGAGCAAGGATGTCTCCTACAGACCTAGTTCTGTATGTAGGCAGAGACAATTTCTGGACTCAAGCCATTCATTTTTCTCCCTACAGTCAAGACATTGACTATAGCCTGTATAGTTTTATTTGAAGTCTACCAGCTTTGTTTACAATAAAAAATCCAGCCTTGTGGACACTTTTCTATCTTTTCTGGTGTGCTATCTTGAGAAAGTTACCAGCTCTAATTCTTCCACAATGGCAAATGTGTTTTTAATTCATCCTTTAAGCAAGTGCTTCAGAGCTCACAGAAAATTCTACAGATCAAACACCAGCTTTCTAGATCGTTTCTCTCTTGCAGTTGTGCTTTTCTAAAGAGAATAATCATAGAAACCACAGGGTCATGTGTGAGCCCTTTCTAGTTGCATGTTATATTAAAACAGTAAATCACTTTTTCATGAAAGTGCTTTTTCTGTGTGGAAGCTGTTGGGTAATTTAGTCCAAAGTCAACTGAACATCTTTAGTTAGTTCAGAGATAGCATGTCCTATGGATGGTTTCAATTAATATTTGTATAAGGCTGTCTGAAACAAGTAGTCTGCTTGTTTAGTAAGTGTCAATTAGAAATAGAAATTTATACATGTGAAATATGACCTTCAGACCTACTGTGGTCTGCTGGGTTATACCCCCAAAATGGCTTGGCACAGGATTTTAATTCATGTCCTTCTCTCTTTACCTTTTTTTACCCTATTTCAGAAGTGGGCACAATACCCAGTGCCTGTGGGAAAGTCAGGCCCAAGCCTGTGCATCCATTTGAAGAACAAAAATAGAGATCTTTGTTAAGCAGGTATTCTGGAATTTTACAATGTCTTTTGAATGTTCAAAGCCTGGTTCAGCCCATCTTTTCTGCTTCAAATAAGCAAACAGGGCTTAAAAATGAACATGGTTTATGCATTTCATTCACTGCAGTCCTTCAAAAAGTAGCAGGGCTTTTTTAGTTAAACCAGTATTGGAGATAAAGATGGTTTATTATTCACATAGCAAGAATGGTTCTTAATGAATGAAACAACAAAATGGATGCTCTGAAGAAAGGACGGACTATGACCCTCTGTTGATGACATCTCTGAAAGCAGAAGTTCTGTAATACATATTGCTGGACAACACATGCATAGGACCAAACACTGTAAGTATACAGAATTTGATTATAATGTATATATTTTGTTTAAGTAAAATCAGATTCAATATATTACACAGAATAATAATCACAGAGAACAGCTAAATCATACACAATCACTGAGTGCTGGAAGTGCTTGTGTAAGTTACATTTTGGCAGAGAGACTAGTGATTGATCTGGTGACATTTAATAAAGCATATTCTTGAATTCAGACAGGTAGTGGAACAGTTTGAGTAACTGCATTGATGAGGAGTTAATAGGGCAATGTAGAGGAAAGTTGCATTGATGTGTTTGCTCTGTTTCTGTTTGGACAGAGGTAAAAGTTTGGCTGAGGCATCAGTTACATCACTGTTGCCTGGCTTCTTCCAGTAGAATTGCAGTTGGTTCACGGTGGTGTAGCAGGGGCTGGATTCCAGAAGGCTGCAAATAGAATCTCTTACAAGCACTGCATTCACCTATGATGGAAGCAGAAACACACCGTATCCATATGTTATTAATTTGCTTCTTGTTGGCAAAAATTTGCAGTCCTAAAGAGTTCACCTTGTTGTAATAAAGCTGGAGAACAAAGAACTTGCTATTTTCCTGCATATAAGACATGGATAATCCCCAGTGAGTAGTTAACATTTAGGGAATATAGGAAGGACTCTGGTGCTGGCAATGTCTGTCTGGCACGTGCAGTCACATCGTTCACAGCTGGGTTACCTTCCACAGGTTTTTCTTGTGAGGAAGTTGGAAGAAAAAATTATCCTTGTGTGCCCTAGATAAATTAATCTCTTTTCTTTAGCTAGCAGGGGAAGCGGAAGACTCTCAGGCTTACAAAATTATTAAGATGGAACTTCCAGAAACATCTCATTTCTGAGTTCCTTAGCCATTGATTTTTCCATGCTGCACTTCTCTTTATTATTTCTACTGTTTTCAGGGTTGTTACTGTTCATAGACTGGTGGATAGCCAGCAAAGAGCTTGGCTGAACTGTCTGTCTGCACTTTTGCTTGGAGTCAAAAAGGTTTTGAATCCATAGTCTAAAATGTACATAGTCAGTTCCCTTTTAAACTCTTCTTTAAGAAAGTCACAAAGGTGAGAGAATCATACATAACTAAAGGAAATGTATGCACAATAACTTCTGCATCTGTAACTGCCTGGACAGCATTCAGTATGAGTATTTAAGATGAGACCTTTTGTAAAGTCGTTCTCTTTTAAACTTCTGTTAGCTTAAGTGGTGCAACTCCTTTTCTTAATTCCATCTTCTGTTGACTGCTTTTTTAAGAAGTGGGTTTTCATTTTTCAAATTTTAGTGAAAATGTCAGAGTAGTTTTAAATAGTGGGGAAAATAATAATAAAGCATAACTCATTAGAAGCCTTGAGAAATACATTGCAGAAATTTCAAATAATTTCATACTACTCCACAGGAAGGGTCATTGGCAGTCTGCAGCAACTTGTTAAGCCTCAATATGTGACCTGTGGGACTTATTTTTAGAATATATTTGAGTTTGCATATGGTTACAGTTCAATTCCAGTGCTTTTGTGTTGGGTACATTTGTGTGTAGGAATAGTTGTAGTCCAATATCCTTAATCCAAGTACAAGTTTTCTTTGTAAGCAGAGTCCTTGATAACAGAGGACCATACAAAGCACAAGAACATGTCTTTGCTACATCCATATGTTTGTGGGAAGGAAGATCCCCACAAACAGATGTTACATGTGGTTAGAAATCTCAGTGTAAGTGCAACACATCACATATTGTGCTTGGCAATCCACAAAAACACCCACATTACAAAATCAAATAGTTCTGTGAGAACTATATAAAATGGGAAAAGAATACCCACAATTACCCTGCTGCAGAGGTTTTCAGGCTGTACATCTCTATGCATGGAGAGCACAGCCTAAATCCTTTGCTGGTGATGTTTGTCTTTTGGTGCACAGAGACTCTTCCCTCTAGTGCTATGTGGTTTCAAACCCAAGATTCTTCCCTTGCCACTTAATGTGAAGACTGATCTGACATGAACTTTTGACTCTCACAGGACACTGGGCCTTTCCCTCCCCTAGTTACAGTTTTTATGGTTTGTTTGAGGAGGTGTTTGTGAAGGGATGTGTGCAACTATGTCTCAAAAAGATTTCTTTTACAGAGGGAAGATGTTTTTATTTTTCTACTAGGAAAACACCTTCTCCTATTCTGTAACAACAATGGTACAATCCTTTGGATGGGTGGAGGATTATTATTTAGGAAGCCTGAAATTTCAGGCATTAACTCTTCCCTAAGCTCTTGAGATACAGTCCAAGTTTGCAGAATTAACGAGATGACAGTTCAGAAAGTCTTTGTAGCTGTCTTGTGGTTTTCACTTTTTTTTTTTTCCTCTGTTTTTCTTCACTTGAACTGAAAAGCAGAGTTACTGAGGCAGGTTAGCAGGGAAAGTTGTATATGCTTTGTTTAAAAAATATCAAGAGAAGAAAACCTGTTTGGGCACTCCTTGTTTCATGACTTTGTGTGCTGGTCCAGCAGCTAGTGAATCCACCAAGCACTGCAGTATCTGCTTCCCTGCAGAGTCCACTTCTCTGTGCACTGCATCCCGGGTACTTACAAAGAGAAATAACCACCCAAGTACACAAGAGGGAGGTGCTCAGCCCTTCAGAGCAGATGAACCACGCCAAGGTTCATCTGCCTGGTGGCTTTTGGGTCCAGCTGCGAAGATCACTGGGTCAGACTGGGGATGTGCCCTTTACAACAGGTCACAAAGCTGCAGAGCCTGTGGGTGTTGAGTTCTCTGGGAGTTTTTGCATCCTTCCTCCCTGTTGGCTGCTGAGGAGGGCACCCAAACCCATTTTCAGGGGAAATTTTCTTGAACTGAATCAACTGCCCCCAGCTGTATACCCAGTCAGTTTTTAAAGTGTTTTCAGAGGAAATAATTGTGGAAATGAAACTTGGAACATGTCACTATTGTAAGTTCTTCATGCAAATATAAAGATCTCACCAGTGTTAGCACTGGCAGGGGGGACTTTTCCAGATGTGCCTTTGGAGAGGCACAAAAATGTTGATGTCTCTAGGGAGTGCTCAGCTGCTAGGTAGAGATGGTGTGTGATGGCAGGAGGAGGGGGCAGGTTGAGCCACCTCCATCCCAGGGGTTTCTTGGCTATCACAAGACCTTTAGCATGAAGCACAGATTAGGTTGATGGATTTTGGTAGCCTGCATTAGGCACCAAACCCATTTCAAGCCTGAATTAGCCAAAAAAAATCCCCAAAAAACCAAAAATCAAAACAAAAAAAAACCACACCAAAAAAATACCCCAAAAAATGAATGCTGCTTCTCAGATCCTGTCCTGTGCTTAACACTAACACATAGGTTGAAATCTCCCCTGGGTGACCTCTTCTCATGAGTGCTAGGTCTAGACCCTCAGGCTGTACTACACAGGTCTTTCCTGCAAAAGAGAAAAATACCAGCTAATTGAAGGCATATTGATGCCTCTGGACAAAAAGAGACAGTCCCTATTTGGCAAAGCGAGGAGACATTACAGCAAAATGGAAAGCTGTTTTGACAGGTGGGACTACAAATCCTGTCTGAGACCCACAGCTGGAGAAGGCAGATGATATCAGTACTGGATGGACTGTGTTCCAAAGCACGTGAGGAGCATTCCAGCGTGTGGCTGTACAGAGACACTTCTTGCTCCTCCTAACCTGTGTACAGTTTAATTTGCCATAGGTGGGTGAAGGATGAGCTGTGTTCACATACAGACTTTGCCTTCTGGTTTTCCAGTCACAAAGCTGGGATTCTCTGGACCACTGGCAGTTTGTTGAATCACTCACTTGTGTGCAGACAGAGCTCAAACCTGTTTGCCATTTTCTATGATAAAGAAGCTACAGATTATTATTGTTGAGTTCCTGTGCTCAGTTTTAGAGCAAGGTTTCCTGTCCTCATCTTATGAGTACCGAGGTGGTTTTTGCTTCAGGTGTAAAAGTGTTATAACTATGGTAGGGTATGTTCCCACAGCTTCTTGTCTGCACTCAGTCCTGCTGATCTAGAGCAAAGGGTATGGCTGCAACATTTTATGAGTGTGCAGAATTTTCTCACTGATTATAAGAAAAATGTCTAAGTTTGCTCTTGTGGCTGAGTGTGAGATTAGAAACATGGGCTTCTAAATTGTGTTTTCAACTCTGTCAAGGAATTGCCTTTTTTTTTTTTGACTTATTCTTGCTGACTCAATTTCCTCTTTTATAAATAAGAATAATTTGATTTCACATATTTAATCTCTCCATACGTGGGAATTGTATATCCAAACAAATATGGAATAATTAATCTTGTCAATCAGTAACTATCCTTGGTGTCTGAAAGAGAGATTAAGAAAAACAAGGTTTGGTTCTGTTTTCACTTTTTTTTTAAAAAAAAAAAAATATTGAAAGCTAATTTTAATTTATAAATAGTATCTATCTTAACTACAGATTTGTTAATTATGGTATTTAAATGCGTGGTTCAACCAAGTAAATGCACAGTGTACCTCCTGTACAATTTTATCTAATAATGTCAGATGTTTCTGTATTTCTAGTGAGCTAGCCTTATCCTAGAGCCATGAACACAACTGAGACAAGAAAACTGTCCTGTCTTGCTTCAAATCCTGACAGGCAGTACAAACTATGGCTCACAGTAGTTCTGGTTTTGCTCCCTGAACTGCCTGGCTTAGCTATTCTCTGCCTTCTTTTCTCAGCAAGGTTGGCTAGGAGGTACTTCTAGCCATTACCTAGTGCTCTTCTGATCACTAGGGGCTGTCATATCACAGAACAATCCAAGCACTGTTGTGTGTTTGAGTAACGGGGTCCCCAATCTCCACAGTTTTGCCCTTGCACTCTTAGCCACAGCTAGTTTTACAGGTTTTGTGTCTGATTTGCTTGGCTTGTGAAGGTGTAGGTCTTAAGTCTGTAATCAAGAAACTACAATCCACCCTGTGGAAATGTCTGAAAAAAGAAATGGGGGGAAAAGGTAATCTGTAAATAGGCAGCTCCTAAACTCTGATGATGTACTTCCACAGCTTCTGGTGAGTCCATGATTCAGGACTTGCAAAACAGGGATGCAGCCACATTCCCATTTTCTCTCTGAAATTGCTGTAGGCTATAGCCAAAGGAAGCCTCTGCTTCTGCCCTTTCAGAATGATGTGTGTGCTAAAGAAAACATATTTAATGATTCAGTAGTTGGAAACTCCCCTTAAATATCCTCTATGCTATATCTAACGTTCCAAAGAGACCTGAATGTGTGTTGAATACCGATTATCCCTGATCTCCTCTATGGTCCAGGATATACCATTTGGCTGTAAGAAATGAGATGTTTCTTAAAGAAAAGAATTCATATTATCTGCCTGATCATTTGTGACCAGGCATGTCTTTTAGTTTAGATTATTTTTTTTTAATTCTTATTTACTGCAGATTGCAGCAATGGTAATTATGGCAGTCCAGTAGATGCAGTAAAAATAAAAAATATTTTCTAGATTGAGTTGTGATGCCCTTTGCATTGCACTAACTTGATTTCG
>NW_008589360.1:21578-23645 GCF_000691845.1 Merops nubicus
GAAAGAGCACAGGTTTTGGGAGCTAGGTTTCTCTTTGCATATTCTATAAAGCAAAGAGTGGAAGATACAGTGATAGGCCACTAATTCACATTTTATATAGAGTGAGAATGGAAAAATTGCCCCAGAATAAGGACGGGTAATGAAATATCTTCTTTCACACTTCTGAAACAAGGTGGGATTGGAGTGCTAGGGGACAATTCTATATATTTTTGGTTCATTTCTTGGAGAACAAGGCAGTCTCACATAGATGCTTAACATTATCTGTGTTATAAATGCTACCAAATATCACTAGCTGTTACAGATAGACACTCTTATTTACAGGAATTTAAGCATCAAATGGGCATGAAGAGTATGTCTGAGAAGTAGCCACCATTAACCCTTTAGAAGCACAGCAGTAGGACCATGGAAGGAAAACTACGCTGCTTTTTTCCCCTCTTGACACTCCTCTTTGGATGAAACAGAGAACTTTAATCTCTGAAGTAGAAACCTTTTTCTTTTCATACCAATATGATGACTCACGATAATTTTGATGTGTAAAGTTGAAATAGATACTTTCTCTGTGAAATGTTTGTAGTCACTGTCTTGTGATGCTACTTACTGTTTGAGGTGAGATGGTGACAAACGGTGTTGGCTGGACAGTAACTGCTTTCCTTGCAAAAACTTATCTTGAGTTTTGTTTTGGATTTGGAGTAAAAGGAAATTACTTCCCCCTCCCCCCCCCTTCCCTTCATTAATAGGAAAAGAATGCAATAACTGTGTCCCAGAACAGCAAGCTGAGTCACGAGCAAAGCACTCACCTGCGTGGAGAATGGGGTGAAAGGATGGGGTCATGCAGCAGCTCAGGAATGGTTCTAGCTTGTGTCTCCTTCAAACCACCCCAAACCTAAATGATTTTCATGAGAATACTTGTGTCAGGCTGTTCCTGTTTCTGTAGAACCAAGTTTTCATCCAGCCTTCAGTTTTTTCACTGGGAAAAATGTTTTGCTGAAGCAGTTTTTGACCACTTCTAATGAAAGCAGTCATTAATTTGGTGGGACAAATCTTAGGAGCCAAGAGTCTGCTCTGAAAATCTACAGGCAATAAAATAGTGATGAGTCTGAATCAGCAGGGCTGTGGGGCTCTGGTTGCTGGGATTCATCCGAAAGCTGTCTCCAACATTTGTATAGGTACAGATTTGAAAACTGAGTGAGAATACGACCCCTTTCTATACTCAGAAGGAGTATTGTAGGTAGCTGAAAATATAGTATTGACTTTGAAACTATTGAAATGTTTTAATGAAACAGGTTTTTAAAATGCATTTTACATCTTTAGTGTATGGTTCTGATCATACTGAATCTGGTGATGTGTAAGCTGGGTTTCTTCCACATACTGAAGAGTTTTGTGTGTCTGCACTGTTATCTGTCAGAGAATCATAAAATCATTTAGGTTGTGCCGTCAGATGTAGGGTTAGCTTGTAGTTCAATTGAAGCTTGTTGCTGTTTAAAAACAGTGCAACTTGGAAAAAAACCTACTTGCAAACATGGGGAAAAAACACAAACCGAACCCACCAAACAAAAAAAAGATAACATAATTGGTTTCTTAGGAAAAGACTCATACAGTGACATTTTTCAGGTGGGGTATTTTGCCAGGAAGTGGATGTGTGCAATAGATAGACGTAAATAGTTCCCTGTCTCCTCTGTGTGTTGGGGATTTTTTTATGGGGGCAGGTAGATATCTCTGCTAGCTTGCCCTCAGACCCAGTTTCAGGCCAGGGAATGGCTGAGACACAGGCTGAATCCAACCCTTGGGGGTTTTTCCTTTTCCCCCCTCTTTTCACACAACGGGGTTGATGCCTTGTGTGCTTCTCGGAGGCAGGACCGGGCAGGTAAGAGATCTGATGTCAGCGCTTGCTGTGATGCTTTCGGGTGCTTACATTTCAAACGCTGGTAGGATTGGAGGGAGCGCTGTCAGCATGGTTGCAGAGATCTCGTCGGGGAGGTTGGGTTGCCCGCTAAAATAGGTCCCTTTCTAGTTTTTATTTTTTTGGTTGGTTTTGAAGGCTAAGGGTGAACTGCAGAGGGGGAAACA
>NW_008589361.1:0-3169 GCF_000691845.1 Merops nubicus
CTCCTCAGTCCCCTCAGCCCCCCTCCCATCTGCTCAGGACCCTTAGTTCTCCTCAGCACCTCCTTATCTCCTCAACACCCTTGGCTCTCTTCAGGCTCTCCTGGTTTTCCTCAGACCCCCCAAAATTTTCTCACATGTCCTGGTTCTCCTCATGCTCCTCCCCAAATCTCCTCGGCCCCCCTAAATCCCCTCAGCCCCCCTAAGTCTCAGACCCTTTGTCCCCTCAGCACCTCTCCCTGCCCCTGCAGCCCTATTACCCCCTTCAGGGGGTCACTCTGTGGCCTTTGTGTCCCCCCCAGCCACTTTGTGGGTCTCTGCACCCCCTCAGGGACTCTGTGTGTGTCCCCTTAATTCCTCCTGGTACCTCATCAGCCCCCTGAGGGTCCCCCCTATTTCCTTGGGGGCTCCCCATCCCCTCTCAGGGTCTCCCCCTCATCTCAGGGTCTCCCCATCCCTTCTGTGGGTCTCTGCAGTCCCCTGGGGTCTCCCCAAACCCCTCAGCTTGGGCAGCCCCTTGGGCCTCCCCGTTTGCTCTCTCCTCCCCATATGACTTTCAGGGAGCATAATTTCTTTCTTTTTTTTTTAAATTTAAGTTCATTTCTCTGCTTTTTCATCATTTTATCTGTGTGTCCCCCATCTCAGCCCCTCACCCCAAATCAGCCCATAGGGAAAGGAAAAGGGGGACAAATCCCACCCAGTTCCCCTCGTTCCCCAAGTCAAGGAGATGATGGTGCTACTGAGTTTCCAGTTCAAAAATGATTTTTAAAAATTCCCAAACTGGGGATTTTTTCCATGCTTTCCCAGAATGGTCCGTCACGGAGAGTGATGGAGAAGAGAGGGATGCCCTGAATGGGTGGAGAAATAATTAACAAACCCAAACAATGCCTCTGAGAGGGAAAAGTGGAACAGGGAAGAACATGGATGGGATGGGATGAGCTTCCAAGAGCTCTCCACCAAGGTACAGGCATTCTCTAGCTGCCCTGGGTGAATGGAAGGGCATGAAGCCCCTGGGGAAGAGCCTGGTCAAGGCCGTGGTGCTGGGGCAGAGGTGCTGTCACCCCCACAGTGACCCCTGTGTCCCCTACCCATGTCCCCACTGCTTCTTTGGCACCACGATGAGCCTGGGATCCCCCCATCAACCAACATTTCCCCATCCTGGAAGGTCCCCTGATCCATTCATTATCCATGACTCAACCAAGAACCTGAGCCAGCAGCTCCCAAACTCCATTTTTATCGGATTTCAGATGTTGACACCTGTCAGTTGCCGCTTAACGCTGGTGTCACCCCAAAACAGGACACCCGGAGAGCCTGGAACATCTCTGAGCTCCCTTGATGTCCCCTAAACCACTGGTATCTGTCCTCAATGCCACCGAGTTCCCCCTCGTTGGGTTGATTTTCATCAGTGCTTTCACTTCTGCCACAGCGACGGGGCTTTCGGCTGCTGGGATTTTTTTTTTGGCCATGATTATGAAACTGGTGGTTTTAAACCTCTGCACCCATTTTAGGTGATTCCTGACTTTTGGGGGGGGTTGCCCAACCCCAAATCCGTGTTGGGGCAGCACAGTGAGCTTGGGAGTGTCCATCAGGGGTTGGTGAACATCTCCTGGGACTGTCTGTGTCGAAGCTGGCTGAGATAAGAGGCTCTCCGGGCTTTTTTTCCGACCCTACGTTGGGTGGATTTAATCTTGAGTGTGGGAAAGGGGCCCCTTTCCTGGGGAGGTGGTTGGTATGCAGGGAGAAAAAAAAATAATCATAATAAAACCATGCCCGGCTCCATGCTGGGTTGAAAAATGAAGGAAATAAGCACTCGCCTCCCAAAAAAATACAATTCCAAGGCTGGTTTTGCCCCCAGGATAGATCTGACCGCGATTGAGAGAAGGGAAGGCAGGAGAAGAGGGAACTCACCACCATAAATCTCCGCCGCGGGGATTTCGGCAAAGCCGTGGGGCTGCTACACCTGTGTGCTCCCTCCGGCATGGCACGGTGGCTCCATCCTGTCCTGGCATCGCCAGATCCCCTTGGCACGGGGCCGGTGCCTCGTAAAACGCCTCCGGTTGAGTTGGTGGAGAAAGGGAGATGTTTAGGGAGGGCAACCCAGGATGTCCCGGCAGGAAAACACGGTCACCAAGAGGCGTTTTTGGTGTTGCCAAAGCTGTTGTCCCTGACTGCGGGACACCAGGAGGGAAATCCTTTGGGAAACACTTCTCCAAAACTCCTCCGTGCTGCTGGTTTCCTTCACAAGAAATCCCTGGTCTTCCATAAAAACCTGGTGGAAGCACGAGAGGAGGTTCCCCAGAGGGCGGCCACGCCGGGCAGCGGCGATGCCGGCATTCCCGGTGCCACTTGGGCCAGATGGTTGAAAATCCTCGTTCCTGGGGTTAGCGAACCCATAAAGGAGGTTTTTCAGCCCAAATTCGTGGCAATCTTGAGGGCCGAGTGCTGATGCTGGTAGGAAGCCAGTGGAGGTTTTGGGGAGGAAAAGAAAAAAGCTGGTAGAGGTTTTGAGGGAGGAAATAAAAAAAATGAAGGCACACGAATTTCCCTTCTCCCGGCAAACGGGAGGGGCTGTTTGGTTCTAATTAGGTAATGAGTTAATTAGGATTAATTAGTTAATGTTTGCAAAGCACTTAGGAGATGCAAAGCGCCAGCGCCCGGGCGGTTTGGTGCATCCCAGGTTTTACCCACTCCTCGGGATGCGCTTTGGAGGGGACTCCTTCAACCCGGCGTGGCCAGGCCAGGCTTCGACCCAGCGAGGAGAAGGTCTGGGATGGTGAGGGACGCTCCCGGGGTGGCAGCACGCACGCCAAGACCCAAGCGGGCACGTCTTGGCCTGCCCGTGGCGCCGGCGGCACCGATTTATCCGGCGGGGAGGCGGAAAATTCCAGCACTGCAGCTCCGGGGCCTCCTTTCCCGCTGGCATCCCGCTGGCACACGCGGCACACGTGGGAAGGAGCCGGGTTTTCCCTGCCCGGCGGGTACATCCCGGCACTTTGCCGGATCCCTCCACCCTGGCATCCTCCAGCACGCCGGAGCCGGGGCTGCGTACCCCCCAAAAAATCGGGATCTTCCTATCCTGGCGTCCTCTGGGATGCTGGAGCCAGGGCTGCGTACCCCCAAAATCAATGGGAATCGAGGCACGGCGCAGCCCCCCCCTCTTCCCCCCAGCCTC
>NW_008589361.1:3389-3722 GCF_000691845.1 Merops nubicus
CCCTCCCCAGCCACGGTGTTGGATTTGGGGTGAAAAAAGGCGAATTTAAAGTAATTTTCCTCAAAAAAAAAGCTGCCTCCATCCCTGCTCTTTGATGATCTCGTTTCAACCTTTCCTTGGTCCCCAGTGGGTCCCTAATTCCTAACTCAGAAAAAAACCCAAACAAACCGACGGGGGGCTTTTTATTATTTTGAGAGTCTTAAAATTATTTTGAGGGTTTTTAAATTCTTTTGAGGGGTTTTCATTATATTTTTTTCAAGGTTTTTTCCCAGCTTTTCAGGCCTGTTGGGAAGAGGAACAAAGCGGGTAGTTATTCCCCGGAACGGACCCGGG
>NW_008589362.1:0-283 GCF_000691845.1 Merops nubicus
TTTTTTAAAAATAATTTTTAAATTTAATTTAGTTTTTAAATTTAATTTTTTAAAAATTCAAGTATGTCCTGCTAAAAAAAAAAGTCTTCAATAAAAGAAATTTCAGACACTCAAACTGATTTGATAGAGCTGCTCACCCTTCAGAACAGCTGAGGGGTATTCAAGCCAGAGTGAGCAATAAGGGAAAAATTTTGGCCTTACTATTTTTTTCAAAGCTCCTAAAGACTTTAGAGCATTAATCAATTATTACACAGCACTGAGTAACTATTAAAATCATTCCTGC
>NW_008589362.1:314-2057 GCF_000691845.1 Merops nubicus
CAGGAGAAAACAGGCTGGTATTTCTTGCCAATAGTTTGTCTAACCAAACAACTCCAGCAGTGAGGAGAGGTGGGTGAAAGGGACACGCTGTTACTCCATGAGGTTGCTGACAGCTGCTCAATTCCACTCACAGGCACGCTGTGAGGTCTCCGTGTCCTTACCTCTCCTTGACGTCTTGTTTTGGGAGATGGACTGAAGAAGTTGTGTAAGACAGAAATGTCGTTGCTGAAGAGAATGTTTTCTTTCTCCAGGATGTATTGCTTGAGCAGGGGAGATACCTCATCACCAAACAGAGCCTGGTTGTCCTGCCAGATCTGGCGCTTCACCTCCACCGCACACGCCTTGTACAAATCCTTGTCGGCCATGACCAGCTTCAGCTTCTTTTCAGGGACCTAAAATTGACACAGCAGTGACCAAAGCACAGAGCAGCTCACCCCCCTGTCTGGACAAGACAGAAGTGAGTGACTACAGAAGATATCTAAATCACAATCTCAGGCAGCCTGGTCATTTCCACCACGCTGCAGCTAAACAACCGGCAGCGTCGCAGACGCCTCTTGTGCCTTCCCTACTCCTGCAACACTAAGCTTTAAAAAAAGTAAAAGTTTACTTAAAAAGTAAACTTACGACTTCCTTTAAACCTATGAGGCTAAGATTTGGGGGGGATGTTTCAAAATTCAGTAACTTACAGAAGTTCTAGTAGCAGTTTTGAATCCCTTACCTCAAGTACAACATGATGCTTTTAGTAAGGCCACTCCCAGGGATTTTTGTTCACAGATCTGAACCTCACTACTTCTAGTTGCCTTCTTCAAATCTTATTTTCCACTTGTCATATTTTTGAATGAGCTGGGATAAAAATCACCTATCAGTGAACCTGACTACTTTTGGGAAGATGCAGGTAATGAGTAAAAGAGAGAAACAGTCTCCTCTTATTATGAAAATGTAAAATGCTTTTTAAATCAGTCTACTCAGTTGTTACCAGACACAAGAATGTAGTAAATCTTCAGTCAGCTGCCAAAGCTGAACAACAAACTTGCAGAAGGTGTGCAGCTGGAGCACAGAGCCCAGCTAAGAGAACCCTACAGCAGAGGTGTAAGGGAGCAGGCCAGCTAGAGAGTGGTTTTACCTTGGGCAAGTGCTTCATGACACACATTACCACGGGCTGTATAGAAGGCATCTTGACCAGGGAAAAGCTCTTCTCTAGGAGATCCTCCAGTTTCTTGTATCTGAAAACATGTAAAAACAAGACACTAAGTGCCACTTTGCAGTAAAGGACCCGTACCTCAGAGGTCCTGGAAGGTTCTCCTGCAGGAACCCAACCCCCCAGGCAGAAGTCACTCATCCACTGTAACTGATGTTCACCCTGAATTCCCAGCTCACTCCAAATAACCAACCAGACTGCTGACAAACCTCTCCTCAACCTTCCCTTCCAAGGCAATGGCAGAGACCCTCTCCAGCAGCTTCTCCCTCAGCTCGTCGAAGACCGACTGGTGGAACTCCAGGCGGGGGGTGCCGTGCAGGTCCAGGAAGGGCAGGGCTGACTGCAGGGAGGGCAGCAGCACCCCATTCTCTGTCTGCCAACACAAACACCAGACGGGCAGGGGAGGGGTTAGCTGGCTCTGCTGGCCAGGCCAGGGCAGCAGGGACTGCTAAAGACACAGAATCACAGAATCGTTTGGGTTGGAAGAGACCTTTAAGATTCCCCCATCCAACTGTTACCCAGCATTGCCAGGGCACCACTGACCC
>NW_008589363.1:0-1562 GCF_000691845.1 Merops nubicus
CCAGCCCCTGTAACCATGACAAAGAGGAAAAGAAATAGCTAGCAGATGGAAAAATTTGCTTTCTCTTGCTAGCAAGGACTTATTTACAGATAGAAGGGACATTCTGACCCTATCTAACTAAAAGCAACCCTGAGAAGAACATTCAACCATGAAAAGGGCTTTCCCACCTCATCTAGAAGGCAACCATAAGGAACAAGAATTAGAAAACAGGATGGCACCCGTCACAAAAACATCGATAAATCCCTTTGCCAGATGATAAACAAGGACATGAATTAGCTCAGACTGATAAAGACACTACAGGATTGCAAAATCATCGCATTTCAGGGAAAGGGTGAAGAGCACGCTGCGAGGAAGACTATATTCTTCCTCCCAAAGACCCCTGCCCACATCCGGAAGAACCCTGCCCATAATTTCTGGGAAGATCTGTGCAAGCGCGAAGGACTGGTAAGCTAATTAACATATGAAGCAAAAATAGGCGGGGTTAGGTAATGAATATGTATAGTCGTCACATGAATATGTATTGTTTCACTGTATAAATGTGGGAGGACTTGCCTTTTCAGGTATGCATGTTTGTGGTGGAGCAATCCCCCGTGCATCTGCGCACAATAAACATACCTACTGTATAACTTTCGAGTTATAGAGTCTGTTTCCGTACGTCAATGCTACCACCATTACTGATAGGCTCAGCTTCGATGAGCAGCAGATCCGTCTTGGAGCCAGCTGGCACTAATACTATCAGACATAGGGGAAGCTTCTAACAGCTTCTCACAGAAGCCACCCCTGCAGCCTCCTCAATTCTAAAATCTTGTTGAGCAAACCCAATACATTCATTCATGAACAGAACTGATTAAGAAGCATCTGATGGCAATTTCTTTTATTTTCTTGAACAGAAAATATATTTCCAAACAATAAATGTTTTGTATTGTGGTAAAACTGAAAGCTTGTTGAGAAAATAGTTGTTTTCATGCTGTATTAATCCAAAATTTGTTTCAAATAAGACAATGCCTAGCTACAATAGACTCAGTTTGCTAATTTTGTATCAGTTTAATGCAAATGCCAGTACTATATCAGCTGGAAGAAATACTATGGGGCATTTATTTTACCTGTTCTCCTAAATAATCTCACTGGTCAGGATCATAGACTAATAGAATGTCTAGGCTGGAAGGCACCTCCGAAGGTCATCTAGTCCAACACCCCCACCATAAGCAGGGACATCTCCAACTAGATCAAGCTACTCAAAGCTTCATCTTACCTGATCTTGAATGTCCCCAGGGATGAGGCCTCCACCAACTCTCTGGGCAATCTATTTGTCATGGTTACAGGAGCTGGGACCAGTTTATCCTTATGTAGGTAGAACCAAAAACTGTGTATTCTATACTCTCTATGTCAGTGCTCATGGGCTGTTAAGAAAATCATGGGTAGCAGCTGCCCAGGACAGACCTCACACCCCAGGCTATAACAGATAAGGAAAGAGGTTCAAGGTCAGGGGAGATGTTAACACCTTCGCACCTAGCAGGAGAAGTCCTCCCTCTTATTGGGCCCATCCATGCCTTGCCCCATGG
>NW_008589364.1:0-10715 GCF_000691845.1 Merops nubicus
CGGCGCCTTCGTAAGGGCGCTCCGCACCGCGGGTGCGTGGTTCCCGCCTCGGGCGGCACCGCGCGGCTTCGGAGTGCGAGGCAAGTGCCTTCCCGCAGAGCCGGGAGCTTCTGTGGGCGGCTTGAGCCCCAGCGGGAGCCGGTGCACTCAGGGGTGGCAAGACGTTGTGGTCGCTGCCGCCTTCTCCGCGCAAGTGTCCCTGCAAATACTCCTCAATTAGAAAATCGCGTGCGACCGTATTTGTGTTATTTGCACTTCTTCTGCTGCAGCTTTCATTGACTTGTTGCTGGTGATTTTCTGCACTATCTTTAATACATAGATTTCTACTGCAGCTTTCGAGTGCGACTGGTAAAACTGACAGCTGAGCAATGACAGAAGGGGAACAATACCTTTCCAAATAGGCACAGGAAACAAGAATAATTTGAACAGCTTTGGAATATCGGAGAGGCGAGTTCAATTTAGAACACAAATTCATAAAACACTTTTTACAGAACTGAATAGATCTGAGATCATACTCTTATTTCTCATGTCGCCATTGAAAAAGAAGCACAGCTACACAATTTTAAAATCTTCACAGCTACCATAGTTCATTCATATTATTTTCACTGTGAAAACATTGGATAGTTTTTGGAAGCCCAGGGCTAGCAGTAGTTATTTTGTTGGACTTGGACGGTTAACAGTGAATGCCCTTGAAGTAGGATTGGTTGCCTTATCGAGTCACATGGAAGCAAGCAGAAGATTTCACCAAGAAAAACAGCTCTTGTAAGCCGAAGAATGAGTTTGGAGGAGCACCATACCCACAGGCAAGAGAAGAAATAGTATCATTTCTTGTCGCTCACCTTTGTAGCTTAACAAACTAGTGGAAGAGAGAGTTGAAACCAACCAAAACAAAAGCAGCACATCTCCAAGTGGTTTTGGAAAAACCAGCTTTACACAAGAGAGGGTATCAAAGCTCAAAGTGTGAATGTTTTGTTGCCTTCTTGACCGTCAGAACTAAAAAACAGTTTAATAAATATATCTGTTTCACACCATGCTTCTCTCCCTGCAGTGTTAAAAGAAGACAAACTTGTCAGCTGAAGAGCTGATTAATTCCTTCAACCACCAGCTAGCTGAAAATAATCTGCCCAAGCCCATTTTGTTGCCATTTCTGAAGCTATTGACAGGCAATGGGAGGCTTTAAGTGCTAAATACTCTAGGATGTTGTGTACCTCATAAAATTACTATATTAATACATTATCTATTGATGTAGTCTCTTGCCTCCAGAAACAAAGACTAGTCTCATGGCAAGGCCTTGCTAATGTTTTTCCTCACCTGCAAACTATCCAGACTCTCACTGTTCAGTCTCACTTTTCTTGCTGCAGGGAACCAGCTTTTTCCTTAAAAAAAAAAAAAAAAAAAAAAAGCAGAACCCACATCTAAGTAACTGATATAAATGAATTCCACTATGAAGTTTCTGTACTAAAAAGGATCAAGAGCTTCTGTTGCACGAAGAATGCCTATTCCAGGATGTGCTGCACAAATTTAGACACGATGATCAATGCAGTGTAAAACTGCTGTCCCCAGTATGACAAGCTAACGCTAGGCAACAAAGGTGAATTTGGACATTTGGTGAGTACCTGGATCATCAACAGCCAAAGGTCTTCCACAATTCTTGAAAAGTCACTGTTCATCCTTTGCACTATGCAAGTACTAGTAATGGCTTGCAAACTTGCACCAAATAAAAAGGAAAATACTTATGAGCAAGATCTTTGTGGTGAGTATTTGGAAGAAGAACACACACAGTATTTCAAATTTTATTAGCTGAAATATTAACATAGGCAGCATTGGTTTTACTTTAGCCATTGAAAAGTTAGTTCTCCAAATAAAAATTAGATTAGATAAATTTATTTAATAAGATACTACAAATGCCTAAAAGATAACATGTTTCCATCAAGAGACATTTAGGCCACATTTAAAAACTGCTACATTTTCTTCATTTTCTTCTTTTAATTAAAGGTCTCTTTCTGACCACTAAAATATAAGGATTATATTACATTATATGTAATGGTGCTAAAATGTAGGTGTAATCAAATATAAGGACATCAGAGCATAATTAGCAATTCAGAGCATAACTAGCACTCCTAAACTGCCACTTACTGGCATCTGGTGTATTTAAATGAAGTTCTCAAAATCAGATGTGTTCCAAGAAGCACCTCTCAAATTTATCATCTCCCCCGTGGCAACTGAGTTTCTGAAAATAAAGAAAGCTGCAGCCCAGAGCCTGCAAACTGGTGGCTCAGCTTTGATGGCTTTAGGCACCAGCACTGTGGGATTGGAGATGCAGAACTGCAGAAAGACTGAGGTCGGAAGGCACCTCTGGACTTCAGCTAGTCCAGCGCTGCTGCTCACAGCAGGGTCAGCTAGGGCATTTTGTTCAGGGCAGTGTCCATTTTTTTAGTATCTCCAAGGATGAGGACTCCACCACCTCTGTAGCCAACATGTTGCACCGTTTGACCACCCTCACAGCAAAAAAGTTTTTTCCTGTGTTTAAATGGAATTTCCTGTATTTTGACTGTGCCCACAGCCTCCTGTCTTTTTCCAGGATGCCACTGAGAAAAGTCTAGCTCACTATTCTTTTCTCTCCCATCAGATATATTTATAGATGTGGATAAGATCACCCTGAGCTTCCTCTTCTCTAAGCTGAACAGTCACAGCTGTCTCAACCTCTCCTCATGGGTCAGGTGCTGCAGAACCTTCATCATCTTAGCAGCCCTGTGCTGGACTGGCTGCAGTAAGTCCATGTCTTGCTTATTCTGGGGAACCTAGACCTAGACCCAGCACTCCAGAAGTGTTTCCCCAATGCTGAGTAGAATCATAGAATCATGGAATTGTTTTGGTTCGAAGAGACCTTTAAGATCATCAAGGCCAACTGTTAGCCCAGCACTTCCAGATCACCACTGAACCACATCCCTAAGTGCCACATCTACATGTCTTTTAAATACCTCCACCATGGTGACTCCCCTGCTTCCCCAGGCAGCCTGTTCCAGTGCTTTACAGCCCTCTCTGTGAAGAAATATTTCCTAACATCCAACCTAACCCTGCCCTGGCAAGTAGAAAGGAAGCATTACCTCCCTCCACATGCTGGCTGCACTCTTCCTAATGCAGGTCATATAACGTTTCTTGCAGCCCAAATCATATTATTTGCATTTGTCACTGACAGCAGAAATAGCACTGCTGCAACTGTGCAGTGCTGCACTTCAGTTAGTAGCCCATTTGGCTGTAGTACCATGTTCATTTAGGTTTTCAGCTTTTGAATCTGATCTGGGCAGCCAGACTCCTCGTTGACTCTCTGGTTCACTTTGCCTCTAATTTGTGGGTTACTGAACCCAGTAGTGATGTGGCTGTGCTTTGCATATTTTTTCAAGGCATGAGCAAACTTTATTCTTACCTTAACTATAATGCTTGGCTTTATCACTTGTAATATTTTTTTTTATCATGCTTCTTGTTTCTAATTGTAACTTCTACTCCACTCCATAATGATACCTTTTCAGTACTGCTGTTCAGTGACATTTATTGGAGACTCATGTGAAGAGCACATTAGCTTTTCATTCCAGTGCAGAGGAGGTGTACATGACATGGAAAGGTGACAGTCAACTGATCCATGGCACTAGTAATCAAACTAGGTTTTACAGAGCAAGAGATGACAATTATTCCTGAAGGTGGATGAGAATATGAAAACCTAAAAAAAAAATTGTACCATACACTGTATATTTTTAAGAGTCTTCTGAGGTCACTCTAAGTGCCAAAAGATGTGCTGCAAACTGAAGAATTAATTTAATTTTCTGCTATCTAAAATACATATGAACTGAGATTAACTGTGAGTTTTCAATACCTGTGTTACCTGGTTAGTATTCTTTTTTTTTGTTCACTTGTTCTTCCTCTAGTGAGTTGAAAACTATGTGGAAAACATTCTATCACTGATGTGCTTGAAGGCATCTACTGGACTTCTTAAAAAAAAATTATAGCAGATTCAGAGGAGATCTCAGTGATTCATCCAGATCGAGCTCAATTTGTCCCTTTCTGGACAATGTTAAATCACCTCAGTTAGATTTTACTTATCTTTAAGGCTTATAAATACCTTCCTCAGGAACATGTGTCTTGCTGTTTGGAGATACACTGATTTTCAAAAGAGTACCAATATTATATGTGTTTTTCCTTTGTCCTTTTCCACTGAAAGGCTCCTTTTCAAAGAGTACATGTTATATTCATACTATTACTCAGCCTTGGTCAGCCTGAGTTTCAAGTCTGCCTTGAGGAAGGGTTTGTCTTTGATGAGTAAAAGCACAGGCTCCCCATTCTTTCACAGAATTCATAGACATGCAAGCCAGCTATCTTGAACACAAGATTGCTGAAGATCAAAAGGATTATTTGCTGCTGTTGCAAGTGTTCATGGTAAAATGCTGTTACCTGAAGGGCAGGCTAGATTTACCATGTGCCCTCTGACAATATGTCTGTATTTTGTATGGAAAGACAGTTTTGTGAATTTCTTATCACGATTTACCATGTACAGTTGCAGAGATATTACAGTGGTTCCAACAGCAGCTACAGATAAATAGGATTCTCAGCCTTCTTCTTCATTGGAAATTGCAGGTAGTCAGAGTTCCTGTGGAAACATCTTCCCTCCAGTTGGGTTTGTTTTCTTGCCCAGCATTCTTATTTTGAGTTGGAAGATGGGTGTAATGCTTCTTTGTACCGATCAAGTACTAATACCTCTTTTTAGACAAGGAAGCCATTATACTTAGCCAGGGGACAAATTTATTTCATTTCTGAAGTTATATTTAAAAAGCTCTCAATTTTAAATAGAAGTTCCAGTTTGGTAATTGCAAACTTTCTGTATCCTCCTCTAATGTAAATTGTTAGAGCATCCTTCCTGTCCTGAGCAAGTTGTTATGAAATCTCTGTCATGCCTTCTGCTAAACATTGGCTCTGCCTATGCTGTGTGAGCCAGAATCATTTTCCAGCTCCCTACTCCAGGTGCATGCCCCGATGACAACTTGACTTTGTCTTGGACGAGCTCTGCAAATGTGTTCTTTTCCACTGTGCCTTAGTTTCCACTCAAAGGAAGCCTCGGCAGGCAGGCAGGCAGGAAAGCAGCCACAGAGGGGTCCCAAAGGAGCACTGAGCTCAGGGAATCAGGACTGCGGGGAGCAAACTCCATAAAGTGCATTTATGCTGCAATAAGTTTTAGCCTTATTCACATTTTATCTTCAGATCAGTGAATTGATTCCTCTAGGTACAGGAGTTCAAGTCTAGCAAAAGTTTTGTTATTTCTTGATATATAAAGATTAGATTATTCATCTGTTCAATGCATTTCTTACAGCTAGGAAAGGCACAACTACAATAGACAGTGGTAGAAAACTTGTGCTGAGACAATGCAGCCATCTCAAACTGATTTCCTTGCTATTTAATATCTTTTCACTGATACTGTAAGTCAGTTTTTATGCAGAAAATATATTTATTTCTAAACTGCTCCATTTTGAGAAATGTTTATTTTATTTACAGTAGTCTGCTGCTGTAATACCACCCTTTCTCCACAGTCTCTGCATATCAGCTGAATTCAGCTGTTAAAATGATGCAAGAGGGAAAGCAACTGTGCACAAGTTGGCAATCACATCTGAGGCACTCATCTGTTGTCTTAGCATTATTAAATATAAGATCAATTCTTCTTGTGCATAACAGTAGTTCTCGTTCAATATTTCAATCTCTAATCTTCTAAATTAGATAAAGTTCTATAATTACATCATTATAAAAATTACTCATTTGTTTTTTGTTAAGGAGATTCTGTTTGCATTGTGTGAAGTACAATGGGTTCCAGTCATTTTTTGCATGTTTGGATGCTATGAGAGTACAAATATTTGCTAAGATCCAACTTCCTGTACACATAATCTCTCCATTTTCTATATTTCTATAATCGCTTATGAAAACATTCTTGAGTGAATTCATAAAGCTTCTCTTTTGGATACTGTTTTGCAAACATCTGGATCCATTCTTCTTTTTGTGGGAAACTATCATGATTAGTTAAAGGGATTTTATTCCAGAAATCCTTTTGGTCAAAAGAAAATGGAACACAGTACTGGATCATCATCACTGAGAAATTAAGAGCATTATTTGCAAACAAAATTAGGTTGACCTCAGTTTTGCAAATGCTGGTTTGTGTTCTTTTATTCTAATTACCTACCATGGCAAAACTTACTAGGTAAACAAGGTAGGGTTTCTTGTTTTTCAGTGTTTGTTCCTGGATCATTTTAATTTGAAACCTTTTAGCTTGGTTCACGTGGAGTTAAAATGAATGGGCTACTTACAAAGCGGTGATTATCATCAACAGAATGTAGTTCTCAGCAGATATAACTCCATTCTGGAAATTTTGCATAGGCTTCTCATACTGCAAAGAGATGATTTGAGTTGGCTTTCTAATTCATCAGAAGAAGCCTGCAAATCCTCTCTCCCCCCACCCTGTTAAACTGTGTTGTTTAATTTTAGTAAATGCAAAGAAAAATTGAGCTACAGTGACCTCATTAACCTTAGTTCATCTAGTCAGAGAAATCACAGCTAGATAATGGAAACCCAGCTCAAAATTCATATGCAGAAAAAAAATATATAATTCATTCTTTATTCAGGTTATTCTTTTTGAGAAAAATAGAAAAATACCAAAGAAGGAACGTCTTTTCCACAGGACTTCTCACGTAGACTACACACATGCAGGCAATCCTATTTTGTTCTCTGGGAGCATCAAGCAAACAACTGCACTCTTAAGGAGTTTTCTGTGGTTCTCCTCCTCCTCCCAGTCACATCCTTCCTTTTCACTTCCTGCTCCCTGTCCCTCTGCAATTCATCCATCCTTTTTTTTTTTTTTTCATTCTTTTACTTCCTCGCAATAGCGCAGGCTACTGTCAGGTAACTTTCTTCTTCTATCATTGCTTCTTAATTTTAATTTTCATTTCCTGGTAAGGAATAACACATTTATTGTATGGAAAGAGAAATGGACTGGCTCACTGACAAAGGAAATGTCTCCTACCTCTCTCTGCAGCAGCAGCAGAACACTTCCTATGAAATAACACCAGGAAAAAGTTATCCCAATAATCTTTGTGAAGCCAAATGCATTGTGTCATTTGAGCACTGATGGTGTAAGGTCAACCACATATTAATTAGTTCAAGACTGACTACAGATGAAAGTGTATTATCACCTGATTTTGACAGAGTAAGCACATTAAGCTTTGATTTTCTACAAAATAAAATGTTGGTTTCTCAACCCTATCCCCTGATACATACATATCTTTCTCTCATTTTGAAACTTCCTACAGTAATTTTTAATACATCCTACCTCTTGACAGAAACCTTTTTTTTTAATGTTAGGCATGAACATTTGTCATTTTCCCTTCATCTCACACTTGTATTCATCAAAAAGAATTAGTTCTTTGAAGAGCACATTGTCCTATAATGAGCCTGACACTCCTTTTGTTCTGTAGACCTTTCCATGGAATAGGTCTGTGAGCAGATTCTTTGTGTAAAATCAGAACAAAGTAACACTTAACACTCTCAGTTTTGAATAACTAAACATGGTAATAAGGCAACAAAAGAAAAAAATTTGAAATTGAGTTAATATAATGACTAGAAGCAGAATAAGGAAAAGAGAAAAGAAGCCATGTTCTGAAAAGCCAGAAGAGATAGCAAAAGATAAAAATATAAGCAAGAATAATAAAAAAAATATGAATAGCAATGAGAGCAGCATCATTTGAGTGATTTTATTCTTTTGCCTTTGAATTTCAAATTCATACACATTATCTGTTCTATGAAAATTTCCACTGCTGTGTTACACCAAGTGCCACTGTACTTGCTTCAAGATAGTCAATAGTGAAAATATGCCCCTGCACTACGTAGGCTTGTTTTGTCCAAACTGCTGCTCACAAAGAATAAAGAGAAATTAAAAACCTTCAAAAGTTTGGGGTTTTTTGTTTGTTTGTTTGTTTGTTTTGTTTTGTTTTAATATTGACAGTCCTATAATAACGAGGTTGATGTGAAAAAAGTCCTGAAAGTTAGAGCTCTGTGTTTGAGGAGTTTTGCACAGATGGGTCATATGTCCTTAAAACTGAAGTTAAAAAAAATGCTTCAGCCAGCAGATTAAAGGGAACTCTGTCTCACATAGTAAAGATCATATGCACCTATTGCCAGCCTCTGCACTTCCCTTAATACTTATTTAGTATCATTAGGTTTAACATGATTTACTTGAGGTAGCTCCTTAGGTGAAAAATATTAAGAAAGTGAGGTGAAACGTGCATCTTATTATGTTTATTTTCAAATTATGTACTCTACACTAGCAACCAGCAAAATACAAAGCACATACATAGTTTTACAGACACACGAACCGATGTTCAGTTTCCTCCTGCACACCCAGGTGCTGCCACCAGGATCAGCCTGTGACCTTCCTTGTGGCAGAACCACAGCTCCTTTACCCAGATCAGAATTTTTAAAATGACTTTAAAACAGGTTTTTAAAGGGAAAACAGGGAGAATGGAAAGACGCTCCATTGGGTGTTCTGTAAGGGTTCTGTTTACAGTGGGTTTAGGTGTCTGGGTAGGTAAACAAGGCAGGGAAGTTGGCTGACTTTCAACCTAAGGAAATGAGCCCACTGTATAGCTGTTATAGGCAGCATAACCATGGCCTAAGTTATTTACAAAGTTCTGGATGTTTCAGTTAGCAAGGCACTATATAAATGTAATTGTAGCATAATTATTATCATTTGTAGGTGGTAGATGCTTTCACATAGCACCACAAAACAAACAATCAAATGCTAATGAGAAAAAAAAAAAAAAAAAAAAAAAAGCACTAGTGAATTTAAAGATAGTTTTGTGATCCTGGTCTGTCCTGGTCTTCTTTGGTTTGATTTTTTTTAGTCAAAAGACTTATTAATAGACCTTTCCAGCACATATCCACGTAAGGAAAAATGTTCCAGGACCAGAGAGAAAAGATTCAAAAAGATTGCTTACCTGCCATCCTTTCTAAGAAAAATACTTAGTTTAGTAAGCTTTAGAATGAAGACTCACTTCAGAGGTGGTGGGTCATGTATTTGAATAGGTGCCAATAGGAATGGCAATGTGACCTTGGCAGTGACATAATTTTTAACTTTCCAGGTTTCAATACGTAATTTTACTTCAAATTAAACCGCAAAAGTTTTATTTTATTCTAATCTACAAGGCAGATGTCTTAAATGTCATTTACCTAAAAAAAGAAAAATAATTCTGCTCTTTCTAAAAAAGTTATAATTCCCACAAAGAGCATACTGCTGAATATATATAAGAAGAGGTAAGGGCAGGCAGCATATAGTGAGCTGGATGTGAAGTGTGAAGCCACCAGCTTTACACATCTACTGTATTTCACTTCTCCTGGCACCTCCTCAGCCAGAAGCAAGTAATTCATTGATGACTATAAATTTTTGTATCACAGAGCAATGGTAATTAACAATGTACAAAGCACTGTAACTTCCTGAAAGTCAATGTATAGAGTGTAAAGGCTGTTCTACCTGTTTTACCAGTATTAACCATCTTATTATATAATTATAGGAATCACGGATCCGTGGAAGTGGCAGAACTACCATGCTGGAATTATTTATTACAGTCGGTCTATGCTGACTTTGAGCATACTGACACTGCTTGTGTTTGTATACTGAATGGCCACACCTTACACTGAGATCTGGATTTTTGGAGCTGGTGCTGTTGGAAACCAGATTTTTGTGAGATGCGTATTGATTGCGCAATAAAATATCTAAACCAACAAATGTTCTAGAGTAGGTTGAGAATTTTCATCCACTTCTTTTTCCGCCAGATAGCCAATGCCTAATTTGTACAGTTTGCTGGCATTTTTCATCTCTTTGTAACTACTATGTGAGTTTTCCTAGTTAACATAAGATTGAACTAAGCAACATTACAAGCCAACCTATTTGTGTGTGGTGGAAACGTGTCTAAAATAAAATTATCATTTAAATAGTACGTTTGCAATTCTTTCCTACACTCAGGAAAAAGCCTCACAAGACTTCCTGAGAAATCTTCTCTTCCTGTTCATGTAGTGTAGTCTTCCAGTAGCCAGGTTTATGTTCCTTTTCTCATGTGCACGTATAGTCAATCCAGTTTCTGACCAAGCCCATAGTGAATGAATTGCTTGTAACAGCTTAGAAATGGTCATGAGTAAAAAATTACCTGCTTGCTGCTTTCAGGAATGAGCTGAAAAATTAAAAATTTATTGTAATTTTTTTTTTCCTAGCAGTTACATTTTTAGAATTGAGATGTTATTGCATTGCTTCCTTTCTTTTAATCTTAATGTTTTCTCAAAGTTCACAACAACAAAGAGATCTCAAAACAGTTCACATGCATACGACATTCTAAGCAGGGGGCAAGTTTCCTCCATCTGCTTTAATTCTATTTTGGTTACATGTATCACCTCCATGTATAAACTGCTGCTGTCCCGCAGGTGGTTTTGTCATTTGTGATGCAAAACAGGCTCTTTTAATATCTCTCTGACAGTGCTGGGATAACAGGTGACAGTGTCCTGTTGTAGAAAGCCATATGTGGGAAACTTCTAAAATAGGTTTTTAGACTAGCCTGGGGTGTGCAGGTTTGTATCTAGCTCTCCAGAGGGGTGTGGATCTGTAGAGCAACAGCTGGAAAGAGTAATTGACTTCAGCA
>NW_008589364.1:10746-12041 GCF_000691845.1 Merops nubicus
CCAAATGGACTTCCTGCCTTGGGTCCAAGCGTGACACTGACTGAGGCACGGAGTAATAGCAGCTGGTCCTCACTCAGGAGCATGTTTGAAACGAAACATTCACAGGTGGGTGAATTTGAGAAAAAGGCACAAACGATGTTTGATGACTGGAAAAAGTAATGGAATAAATACATGCAGCTAGATGCTTTCTAGTTTTAGACCCTCATGTGTATGGGGATAAAAACCCCACAACTATGTTCTTAGTTATCATGTCACTTCTGGGATTCATTATTCTACATCTCTGGAAGGAGTGAGCACTTTGAGACATTCCGGTGGAAAAGTCAGTATCTCTTGGTAATGAGCCAAACTGAATGGAACAATGTGTTACCTTTCAGTCAAATTTCAAAGATTATTCTGCAAAACTTTGATTGGCAAAACCAAAAATAACAAAAAGATATCAAAATATCCTATGTTTCCATGAAACTGTTGGTTCCTATTGTCAGATGTATGTTTAACATGCAATTGAGTTTATTATCCAAGGAATTTTGTCAACATTAAAAATGACAGCTCAGTGCAGGATCCCATATTTGGAATAAGGACACAGCAGAAGCATACTGGGGGATGCTTCTTCATCACTGTGGACTGTCTGTGACTACAGAGAGTAGGAGATGTGTGTGTGAGGACTACTGTCCATAATAGCTTAATAAGTGATGTCCAGAAATGCAGCAAGATACAACAGTGTATTCTGTTTTGTATTGTACTCTTGTTAAACCTGTCCAGTATCAGTCATAGAGAGAAATTGAGTAACCTTTTTTACATTATGGAGTTCCTTGCTACTTGCTTGATTACTTGTTATGATAAAATCAGAAAGAACAAAATAATGAATTTTAAGGTACAACAACAAAACCACTAAAAATCCTAGTCCAAAGAATACTGGTCTTCTTGTTCATACTTTTGGAAAGTATCAGGAGGGCACCTGAATGAGGGTAAGGAAAAGAGAGTAGCTGTATGTTTGAGAAATATTTTTAAATATCAACCATATTATAGGGGAGACTTCACAAACAAATGACAAATGAGGAAACCAACCAGTTCTCAAAAGTAAAAAGTAAAACCATGTTCATCCCTGTACATGCAGATTTACTTCATAGCTACAATTTTCTGTATTACCCTGTGCTATTTTAAATATTAAATAAGATTGCATCACTGTTTTTGCAGTGATTGCTACCAGATGTGTCAGAAACTGATATTCTGCATAAATGGTTAGACTCTATGGTCTTAAGGATCTTTTACAACCCAAATGATTCTGTGATTCTATA